>NW_020955418.1:702004-704317 GCF_003031625.1 Empidonax traillii | reverse complement strand
AGATTTACTCACTAACCTGTCTCCTGAAGTGGGTGTCCCTTGATGCTGTTTGCTGTTATCTAGATGACCTTCTAATTTGAGTGCTATCAACAGCCATTCTCATTACTTTGGTGCTTCTTCTACACCTATTCAATTCCATTCACACCAGTCAAGGTTTCCATTGCAATTCTCAACAGAAGTAAAGGGTCTTGTCCATTTTAGTTTTGAATGTCTCCAGTGACAGTGGAGGGTTCACAGACCCTCTGGGCAGTGACTCACAGTGAAGAATGCACTCATATGCCCCTTGGCTCTTTCACCACTCAGGGGGCAGATCCAAGACAACCTCTGGTATCAAGCACATTGCTACCTCACATACAAAGCAAACACAAGATGATAAGGAAGGTTTTCAAAGGCACACAAGGAACAATAAAACTGAGAGGTCTGACAGGCATTGACATCTACCCGTGGTCAGTACAGATCACAGGGTTGCTCTAGAGAAACAAAGCCAGCTGAATACCCTGTTGGCTTCACTAATCCCCAACTAAAGAATACCTGCTTGGAAACGTTGGCTACTGCTGTATGATTTACTAAATCCTGTTTGGCAGATGACATTTTGCCCCTTACCTAGACGGAACTGCCAGTTGTGTCATAGCTTGGGGTCTAGTCACCCCTGAGGGTGGCAACCTCCTCTCTACCTCTAACATGAGGCTGGCCTTTAAGGGAGAGCCCTCAGTTTTAGCAGAGGCACTTTGTGTAATGAATAGAATCCTACAGATGAAGACACACATAAGGAAATCGCACTTTCTCAGCACTGTAGAATGAACAGTAAAAGAAACATGCAAACAAAATTGACTGTTGAGTACTTTTGTTTGAATCATGCACGAACTGCAGTATCAAATAAAGATAAAGTTTATCTGTATATATTTGAACACAAATGATCACATTTTCAGGCATTTTTAATAACTTAATTTTTTGATCTGATTTTCAAAAGCAGTTCTAACACACAGTCCATTTTCCAGGAAGTTACAAAGGAGGAAGTGCATTGCTTCACACTTTATCCTTCCATACTTTAAATCCGTTACTATATATTGGGGAAAATGCAAGATAATTGCAATTTCCACATTGAAGATGAGCAATACTATCTCTTCATAAAAGAAAGCATAACAGGCAAAATATTGATGCTGGTGAGTTGTTCAACTGGAATAAGATATTGCATTTCTGAAAATGTGGAAGAAAAGAAGTGAAAATGTTCAAGGCCAGTTTGGATGGGGCTTTGAGCAACCTGGTACGGCGGATGCTGTCCCTGCCTTTGGCAGGAGGGTTGAAACTAGATGACCTCTGAGGTCCCTGCCAACCCAAGCCATTCTATGATTCGATGAAACGTACCTCAATATATTTATTTGAACATTACATTAATAAAGTAATGATTTAACCTACAGGTGGCACGTGTACAATAATACCTAGCCAGATAATTTTATCCAACATATGAAGAAAATTAATCAGTCGTAGTTATGCTCTACAATCAGTACTTACAACGGAGTGACACACACACAAACACAGACATTCCCTGCTCGTAAGCGCACTTCACCAGAGGACACAAGATGTCTCTATTGAAAGGCTCATTCAAGATTGAAGAAAAGAAAGATTTAACAGAATTACCAGGGAGTTACTTAAATAAAAGAGGAGCTTCGTTTAAACAATTTAAAGCTGGGACACAATGCCATCATCACAATGCCGTGTATTAATTATTATGTTTGCTCTTTCCGGCCTGTCACAATGATGAACAATAATGACTGCACAGTGTGAGATATTCAACAGTTAGCTAATTCACCCAGTCTAGGCAAGGGATCAAAGATGTTTCTATACTGTCTGTTCCTTAACAACAGCGCTTTTTGGTTCCAAATGTAACGAAAAGAAACCCTAAAATTGGAGTGACTTGTGCATGTCTTGCCTGTCATATCGCAGAGCCCAAAAGCTCTGGGAACACAACAGCCACAACTCTTAATTTCAGTCTTTCCAAGGCAGCTGGCACTGTGGAGAGGCAGAGAGGAGACCTATGACTTCAGTTCCCTTCCTATCAGACCTCCAGTGGACCATCTCTAGTCTGTTAGTGTCAGTGCCATTATTTTCTTGTGTGAAAGAAATGCTGGGGAAAAATAAAACAACCCAAGTTTCATGGACATCTGGAGTTGTACACGGGAAGTGAGCTTTGTCAAGTGTCTTCGCTGGAACCAGCAGGTTTAACTGAACAGACCCCCAATATTTGCCCATTTCCTATCAACACAATTCCCTGTGGTTTCCCCATTATCACTTTGCTCATCAGTGAATGTATGA
>NW_020955418.1:600205-701749 GCF_003031625.1 Empidonax traillii | reverse complement strand
AATAAAACAACCCAAGTTTCATGGACATCTGGAGTTGTACACGGGAAGTGAGCTTTGTCAAGTGTCTTCGCTGGAACCAGCAGGTTTAACTGAACAGACCCCCAATATTTGCCCATTTCCTATCAACACAATTCCCTGTGGTTTCCCCATTATCACTTTGCTCATCAGTGAATGTATGATGCTTGCTGTTTGCTGCCTGGCACACTGCATTTCTTTTTGCAGATGGGTGAATAACCATTCATATCTCTGACTAGAGTCTTTCTTTTGCTGGAGATATGCAACTGGATTTGTGTGAGGCAGCTGCTCAGTATTTGTGTGCCAGTTTGAGTGGCCTAGTATGTCATGGTGGACAAACGACGTCAGTTCTGGAGCAGGCTTCACAGGAACTGTGCCACTGCTCTGTGCTATGAATGCTGATGAAATTGCTTTCCCAAGATTTGTTTCTTCTCTCAGAACAATATGATCTTACAATATATGGGTTCAGTTTGATTATTTCCTGTTTTTCAGACTTTGCCTGTTGTCTGAGCGCTCCACACTCCTTCAGTGTATTCTCCAGAAAATTTGGTATAAACATTTCAGTGAGTACTGGTTGCACAAAATTAGGTATTTTAACAGACATTTCTGCCAGAGTAGAAATTCATTCTCATCCACATGTCAGTCCAGAAATCCCACTCCTAATTCATATTTCTTCCCAAAAGACCCATATCTTTCATATTCTCTACCATAAAACAAGTCCAAAACAAAACAAACAAAAAACCCACAAAACCCAGCAAACCACTTCTATCCATTGTGACTCAAAACCAATGCCAAACAATATTAATCTCCTTCTCTGGAATTTTCTGACATACCTTACTTGTTGCACTTTTGTCTGTTTAGACACTGTATTGTACACAGCAAAATTTACATTATTATGTCTTGTCCATGAAAGGTATTGCTAATGTTTGAACAACAAATAATGAATCAAATCCTTCAGCTATGTGCATTACTATAACACACAAATAAGCATTTGAATTTTAATTTTATGCATATACAAACAAAAAGCAACCGTTCATTCAAGTTGCCCTTTGTCAACCCTCCAAACATCCCCAAACAAATGCAACTCTTCAAACATGATCAAAGAAGCTCTGGGCCAACAGTAACAGGGTGAGACAAACCTTACTTTTTAATACAGACAGCCATGTGCTGATCACTGTGTATTTTTTATTTCCCAGGGCTTATTATTTCTCACAGCATAATTTCATGCTTCTTTTTGCTGTTTATCTCTGCTTTGGCTAACTTTGCTAATGTGTGAGCAGCAAAATAAAATGTATAGAACAACGCTCTGACAGACCTTTAAAAAAAATTAAAATCTGTGTTCCAGTGAGGTTGGCTTCCTTCACTCATGCAGACAGGATCATAAGTGAAATAAAAGGGTGAAAAAACTAAGCATAAAGACACAATACTGCTATAGAAAGAGGTGCAGAGTGGCACAGCATAAAGGAGGAGGCATTGACTATGCAGCAGGATTGTTTATTAAAAGTTACTATTTTACAGTCAGTGGACAGATACTTCTGGTTTTGACATGAATTATGTCCACAGCTGCACTTTGCTGATCATAATATGTGAAATTGTTTCTCTTCCTAGAGCAACAGGCAAACAAAAGGTGACAGGGATGAACTTGTTTGTACAGTAATTTACAGCACTGTACGCAGGAAATTTCCACATGTGTCTCTGTGATGTCAATTTATACCCTTGGTCTGGCTGACAAATATAAATATACATGTGCATATATTTGCATAATTTCAAATAGTCTAGCTCTCTTGAGAAGGTAGCATGTATAAATGTGTGTCTGCACATGTGTGTGGACTAGAACTACAGAGAAGTTGTTACCCTCTCAAGGGACCTACAGAATACACACACTATATGAGCTATCTATATAAATGACAGTGAGGGAAGAATCATATTAAATCTGAAAATTAATTAAAAAACTGGCACAACTGACGTTTCTTTTCATGAATAATTCTACTTTACTGAAACAGAAAAATAGGCGTATGACTTAATTTTCAACACAGCATGAAGTTCAGAAGGCTGTTCAATTTGTTCATAGCCATATCTGAATATCAAACCTGCATTTATAAGACCCACGCCAGAAAGTTTCTTTCTATGTGTTCTTGTGATATGCTCCCCTCCTCCCAGTCCCAAAGTCAATGAGAATTCATATTCTAATAAATCTATGTCAATATTTGCTACCAAACCCTTACATTTACACCAATGAACACACTGAAAACTGTCCTCAAATCCTAAGTCCCACACTTCAGCAAGATGCAAATGTTTAACCCATGTTACGTTCATAAAAACAATCCTCTTAATGCAAATGCTGCCAGATCCATTACCACAGCACACTGCTGTAGGACAAACTATCTTGGGAGATATACCCTGGAAAGGTAGGGAAGCACAACTGCACTTAATATTTCCTCATTTCAGGCTTATAAAATGCTTTAACTTGCCTGTTAGATGGCACAGCAGTCATGTAAGAAAGTAAGTTCCATTTATTCTTCAGAAACAGATGACACAAAATGTGATTCATTTGGGATTTTTGTGGGATTCATCAATACGCAATATTATTGCATCATTTTTATGTCACCTGCACACCATAAATTTTCAGCTCTGACTTGCTCTTTCCAAGTCTTGCCAGAACTGTTTCTCTATCTCCCCATCCAAGAAGGCATCCTTCTTCAGATCCCTACCTGAGCATATGTACAAGTCTCTATATGCTTAAGTTCCACTGAAAGTAGATGTATGCTTAAGTGTGATCCTAGTGTCTTAAGAGGATATTTTATATTCTAGGATATGACTTGGCAAAATACAACATGGAAAATACAAGTGTGATGCTTGAGAAAGTATTCTGGTGAGCTTCCAGGGACTTACCTGCCAGCTGCCAAGCTGGCTTACAGTTCTGGGCTCAATCTATTCATCCATCCATCACCAAAAGGTCTGAATGGTTGATAACAAAAACAGATGAATCATCGATGGCATGGTCTCTGTTGTCTCTTTGTCCTGTGAGAGAGATAGTATTTGACAATTAAGTTTATATTTTAGGCTAAGAAAAACTTACAGGATAAAGAGGGCAGATTTTATCTTACTGGATAGATACTTGTACCTGATTTTTAAAAGACAGAGTGGGCTAGAAGTGAAATTTTTCATTGTTAGCTGATCTCTAAATGAGCAGGTACCCATGCCTATCATCTTGAGAGTAAAATACCACCTAATGGCCAGTGAAGTATAACAGAAGTTATACAGTCAGAAGGTGCTCTCCCGCTCTCCCTTTTGGTCTTTTCAGATAGATCTAACTAGTAAGATCCTATTTCATTTCCATTTACTGAACAAGTGTTATTCAAGGTGTCAACCTTGAACTTAATAGCACAAACATCAAGGGCTTATCTTAAGAGACGTATTGGAGGGAAAAGAAAACTTCAGGTCTACCATGGAGATGGCAGAGAAGAAAGGAGAAGCACATTTGCATCTTGAAAAATGCAGAGAGCACATCCAGCTCTCAACTTTTCTGAAGTGATACAAACAAAATGAGGAATTAACAAAATACAAAAAGCATTTCTCTTTAATATTTAAGTACTTTCTAGCTGCATTGTTACGATATCAGATTGCTAAAGACAAAGCTATGACTATTCACATAAGTTGGGTACTTAACTCGCACTGTGAGTGAAGAATGTAGATTAAAAATTCCCAGCTTTTTCTCCACTAATACCTGCTAGAAGGGATTATCTAATAGGTATGTTTTAAATGGGAGCCTGAGAACTAGGCTAATAAACTTTTTCACCTTTGGACTTGAAGGAAATATAAAATAACTTCAAAAATTTGGCAGAAAATTAAATATCTAAGAGGACAGGATTATTTAGCAAACCAGGCTCATTCCAACAAAATGCACCTGAATACAACCAGATACAGAGACTGGAATTATCAGACCAGTCCTTGAGAATGTGGAACTATTTAATGGAAAACAAATAAATTGAAAAAATACAGAATCATAGCATAGAACAGTTTGGATTGGAAGGTACCTTTAAAGGTCATCTGGTCCAACCTCCCTGAAATGTACAGGGACATACAGAAGTCACAGAGGACAAATCATTGAGTGTCAGATCATGGCAACATGGATTTAGCAACATGGGATAGCTGAGGAGGTCTAGATACCATCTACTCTCTAGATACCATTACCTTCCATGCGGCGGTGAAAGTCAAACTAAGATATTTTGCACTGTTCTAATATTCACATTCTATAAAGGACACTGAACAACTGGACAGTTTCTCACAGGAACAGTGAGATCAGTCACAAAAAAAATATTCAGGAGCTGAATAAAACTCCTTCGAGTGAAGGCTTTAAAGAGCTCAATCTGTTTAGTTTGCCAGAGAATGAGAGGCAACTTGATTACAGGAATAAAGCATCAGGTACAAAAGCGCTCTTTGATTTAGAGGACACAATAAAATGTCTGTAATACACTGAAAACTAATCCAAGAACATTACAAAGCATCAGCATTCCAATGAATATATGTATTACAATACAGTTTTAGTCATACAGCAACACATCATTTTCTTCCACAGGAAGTGTGTGCAGTACAGTTGGCAGTTATTTAGTGAATGCTTTGTTTTATTCTCATTGTGTAATTTGTGGCCCTGCAATTCATTCATTGTACTATTTGAACCTAGCACCAAACACATCACTTTATTTTTTTTTTTGACTTTCATTTAGCTGTCACTTTAACAGCATACAAGTATAACTCCATGAACTACAAAAGATACAGGAAGATAAAAGCCCTCATTACACACACATGTTATACAACAGCCCACATGGTGATTCAAACACTACCCAAAATTTCTGCCTAAGGTGTTTATAAAATTCTAGCTAAATAAACTCCATATTTTCAATAGCCGTAGAAGCACTGGTAAGCCTTAACAAGCTTTTTTTGAGAGTTACTTGTAGGAATTTTTTGAAGAATGAAAAGAATGAATCAGCTTGAGTTTTGAATAGGTTTGTTTTCAACAGAGAATACTACTGTGGAAATACTCCAGGTCCCCCATCATGTATTGGGAGACAAATGGCTTCTGCAGGTTCTTGATAAACACCTGCAGGGTAGCTCCTCAGCGGTCAAGCCATACTTTCCCATAAAGCTATGCCACAGCAGAAGCTTCAAGGTCAGATGCTTTTTCAAGCAGACTCTCATCAGGTCACTGCTTGTGAGTCACCAAGGGGGGAATATTTTCTTTCCGTTCACAGGAGAACAACTCCTGCCTGAGTACATCCACCCGAAATGCGAGTTTTCTTTCTTTGTCATGAACTGCCTGCCAAGATGAGTTCCCCTGCCTGGAACACCACCTGCCCTGAAACTATTATGGAAAGGTTTGGGTTTCTTGACCAGCACCCTTTGACAGAGATATTGTCGATGAAGCCTTGAAGGCTTACAAAAAGTGGTCTAAAAGAAGCCTTCAGCACCTCACTGGGCCATCCACTGTGAGGAACTGATGCACACCTTCTAATATCTACAGATTTTCCTGGCTGGGTCTCCACTAGCCTGTCCCTGCTCTGCCTCAACTTGACTCCTCATACCAGACCCAGGTAATTCTCCCTTGACTCCAGGGCTACATCTCTATCACAGACTGCACATCAACCCCCACCTTGTTCCTCATTGCAGCTCTGTACACCTTCAGGTTTTCTCAAATCCAGATTGTCACACTCCTTTCTATTTTGCAGGCTGCCATTTCTGCAAATAACTTGAGCAATTCCTAATTCAGATAGGAAAGCCTGTTCTATTCCTCTCCCCAGTTTCTGAATATGGCAACACCAGAAGTAGCAATCCTTATAGATGCTACTTTCAAAATGTGATACGTATCTACCAAACATCTGTGAACCTGAGTCTTTCAGGGAACTACATCTTTGGTTAAATTTCCTGGAAATGGCAAGAAGTATCAGACAGAACCTAAACGAATTTGAAGTCTGCTTAACACACTTCAGAGACACTGGAACATCTCAGGTTTTCACACTACCCGGACTAAACTTTAATTGCTGCTGTGTTATTTCACCTTGTACTGAATGTTTGCGTTCACTCATCTATAGTGGAAAGGGTAAAATGGGAAAAGGAAAAGTATGACAAATTATGGCATTTATTGTGCCTAAAATCCTGCTACATCGCTTCTGCAGGAAAAGCAAGCTGAATGAAACACAGAGGACTGAATTTTAAAAATTTTAGAGCTGTAGTAGGTTAAAAGCTGCACATCTTGTACTTCTTCATCTGTCTTTGCAAATGAATTTGAAACCTAAGGTACATTTTGAAGAGGTTTGAGCTCTTTGCAGCTTACCACAGCACTCTCGCACTTGCAAATGTTTTCTTTATACTAGAAAGTCACAACTATCATGTGTTATACACTGCGACACAGAAGGTACACATCTGCCCATACTATTTCACTGTCAGAACAGTAGTTTATATTGGATAGGCAGCGCTTCAGCACGCAATGTGTGCAAAGGCCACAGGAGAATTTCCTGAGCTTTGCTCTCCAAGGATCCCTAATACTCCTTAGCAACCTGTCTGGAAGGACTGAAATCACAACCTCAAGGCAGCAGTCCCTGTGTATTTGAAATAGTTGCTGGCTACGGCAAACACACGTACATCTCCAGAAAAAAAAAAACCATTTAACAGCAAGTCATCGCACCTAGGATATAAACAAACATGTTAAACTGATCACAGCAAGAGGAATACTGGCCAACAGACCCCAGCAGTGGCCTTATATCACTGCAGAGTGCACAGCTTGAGAAGATGCTTCAGAACAGGCTTCTTATAAAGCTAGTGTGGACTGAAGAGCATCAGAAAGGTGTGAAATGACAGCCTGAGAGACTAGGATCTAATTGTCAGAACTGTTTAGACCATCAGAAACCCTTATGAATGTCAGGCTGTATTATGGGATGTATTATCTGTACTGAACTATTGTGTTCTTTCCTGATACTGCCTCAGCTACCACATTGTTTTTACCTCCGATAAACTTCATTTAGTGGAGTTTGCAATTGTTCCACAAGGAACAATTTCAGGACTGAAATGCCACTTGTTAGCGTGACCATATATATTTTACTTATCCCTTTTGCCTTTAAGGCAAGGTCGTATTGAGTTCTGATGTTTCTCATTCTCTGCTATGCAGCTAAGGGACTAGAAGTGTCCGGGTCTTTATTATACACAGCTGACCTTTTATTTCCTGCTAGGTGCATTCAATTTCAGATAGCCCAGAGTATGGTCTTGAAATGCTGTTTTCCATCACGCTAAACTAATCTGAGGTCTCCATTTTTACACATCTAATAAACTCAAAGAGTTTTCTTTCCAGTGTTGCATGGGAAAACAGAGGTCATTCAGAAGGTTATAACTTTTTCAACAGAACAACTGCTGTGACACTTTTGAAAGAAGCAAAGGACAAGCACTTATAAACACTGGGCAGATCACTGCAATCAACATATCTCAGAAATTCCATCCTTTTTTTTTTTTGTTGTTGCCATTTTAAAAATACTACATCTGAATTCCACTGTATGGAATTGCTATGTTACTAGTTCAAATTTTATATCAAGAAATGTTTCAACTTTATTAAGCCTCATTTAAAACTTATTTCATTTATACATCTTCTGCAAGAGAAGCCTGTCTCCATTTTCTATGCTACTTGTATTCATAATTGCTGAAGAGCTGTATCTTCTCTTCCCACTATTTTCACATCATTTACTTAAATGGTATTGGTAGCTCCACTTAACACTTCACTTATATGCTTCTCAAACTTCTTCCATTCAATGCTTAGCCTTTGAGTTCTGATGCCCTGATACTACCTTACGCTTAGTGTTTAAAATCTCTAATAATCTGATATTTAGATTACATATTACTTAAAATGTCAGTTCTTGTCCACCCACTCAATAACTATGCTAGCCATACTCTCCTCATCTAACATACTATTTCCCTTTTTCCCATTGTTCACATTCAAGAAGATTTCCATCTAGGATATGCTGCTGGCTGCATACAAGTCAGAGCACAATTTTGCCTTGCCTCGCTATCTAGTTTATTTCCTAAATCACTCAGCAAAGAACCATAACGATTGCTCCTCAGGACCTCATCATGCAGGGTCAGCCGTTCTGTTATCTTTGGGAAGTTCCTCTGAATTTTAAACTTCTGCTGAAATGCGTGGTTATTCATGCAGCCAACTACTATTCGGATGTTATTGATTACATGCACCACAAGCATTGCTCAGGCAGACGACCTGCTAATGACCTTCTCATCCACCCTCTGACATTAGCAGGTGAGGACTGCTAATTCTTGCCTAACCTTGGCCGCCCGAGATAAGAAAACGTTTATCACTTCTACCATCTTAGCCTCTGATTCTGAAAGCTACACTTATTTTACCTAAAATCCTTCGGTACACTTACTCCTAGAAACAAGCAGTGATTTTCTTGTTTACCCTATAATACCCATCCTTTTTTTTTTTTTTTTTTCCCCTAACTAAGTGGCGCATTTTAAAACTATTATCCTATTTATCATTTACTTCATAAAGCTGAAGAAATGAAACTTTGCAACACCGAAATTTTCCGGGTGGTCATATTTATATATATATGTATATATATATATATATACACACACACCACCAACAACACTATTATTATTATTATTATTATCATTATTATTATTATTCTCAAAGGATAACCTTAAGGGATGAGGAGAAGCGCTGTCCCCCCTGGAGCCCACCGGTTGCCGCCCGGGGCTCGAAGCCCGCCCGTGCCGTCCCCTCCCGCCGCCGCCGCCGCCCCGGCCAGCGGGGGTACCCGGGGGGACCCGCACCGCCACCGCCACCGTGGCCAACTCAGGAAGGGGCCGCCAGGGTCGTACCTGCAGCTCCACTCCCGAGCCCCTCCCCGCTGTCCATCGGGTTGCCACAGACGCGAGCAGGGGGAAGGACGGACTCACGGACGGACGCCTCCCCCTCTCCCCCACAGCCGCCGCCCGGCCCGCGGCGGCGAAGACCCCCTCTCCCCCGGCGGCAGGTCGCCGAGCCTCGCCGCCGGGCATCCCCTCGCTCCGTACCTGTCGCGGTGTCCTCGGGAGAGGGATCCGCGTCCCCCCGCAGCCCCGGCGCGGCAGCGGGCGGCCGGGCTTTGTTACTACTCGGAAGAGCCGCGGCTCAGCGCCGTCGCTATAGAAACTGGCTGCGCCTCGAACAGACACCGGCGAGTGGCGGGAGGGAGGCGGGAGCCGGGCGGAGGTGTGGGGTGAGGAGAGAGCCGTTCATTCAGGAATATCTCGGCCTTTTCCTCCTCCTTCGCCTCCGCCCGCAGCCAGCCCCCGGCACCGCCCAGCCCGGCCCGGGGGTGGGAAAGCGCCTCGACGCCCTCACCTTAACCCGCATCCCTGGGCTAGGATGTGGCCCCTCAGCTCAGAGCAACCCCGCCCCATCCCTGCCGCCTCCTCAGGGAGACTTGTCCCCAAAACGCACCCAGAGGTACACTCACACTCCGAGAGCGGACCGCAGCGCAGCGGGGACCCAGGGAGCACCCATACCGTGAAATGTAAGGAGTTGACCTGCACTCCAGCCCCTGCCGCCCGGCCCCCGCCTTTGCAGCCCGTTTGATCTCAGAACATCACCACAAAACCTCGACAAAGCCGCGACCAAACTTCTTTAGCAACAGCTTTTCATTTTGTTTCACTTAGCTCCAACATCCTCAGGTGAGGAACTGCTTTTGTGTGGGAACTTGCTCCTGGGACCCCTCTGGGCAGCAGCTCGTGGTCGCTGAAGATCCAAGGATGCAGCAGGGTTTTGGACTTCTGCTGAGTATTTAGTATGATGCAGCAGACTCTAAGGGTTAAGGAGGTGTAGGGCTCGCTGCCCTGGGTGCTATGCAGGCAGCAAACGGGAAGGGAAACATGGGTGATGGGAAGGAATAGGAGGGAAAGGCTGAGAACTGATCAGGGTAAAGTGGTCAGATGGGTGGGAGATATCATTGTGTTCTGCCACTTTTGAGATTTAGGGTCTTCCTTCTGTTATCCTGAGTCTAGGGAGTGGCATGTTTTCCTACATCAGCAGCCTACGGTGTGTCATGGACGCCCATCTTCACATCCTTCTCTCTACTTGACACGACTGACAAAAGCTGAGGCAGTCTCTCCTTTCTTCTTCCTTTCCTCCTCCACCGGAGGCCCAGTCGTATCAGTTTGTTGAATCTATTCTCTTCTAATTTCTCTGCCTGGAACATTCTTATTCTCTCTCTCAATAGTAGTAAAGTTGATAAAACACCCTCCAAAGTGCAAGATGGATCTCCCCCCTTTTCTCTTTCCCTGGTTTATATTGATTAAACTGGACTTTTTAAGTTTGCCAAACAGAAGAAATCCAACATGCAAGTAACAACTTGGAGGCTGCATTATCCATCTCAGCTACTGCTAAGCTACAGGGGTTGACTATTAAGTATCAGTGCTGCAAGTCACTGTGAGTTGATGAATCTGTGCCAAGAGCTGCTGGCACACTGCAGAAAATACTCTTTAGGACGAGTTTGCCAAAGACAAGAAAGACCCCCACTGGAGCTCTTCACAAAACAACGCAGCTTACAGCAGAGCTGCTGGCAGACCTTAACACAGCCAAATGACAATGACAGCACAAATGAGGGAGACAGAAGGTTGGGTACAAAAGACAGGGGGTCACCACATATTTATCTATCTAATTTGCATGCTAAATATTAATTCTAGAATTAAAAAAAAAAAAAGAAAAAGAAAAAAAAAAGTAAATCCAGTCAGAGCACAGCAGAGCTGATTTTTTTGCTTGTTTTTCCTTAACGTGAATTTGGTTGCTCTGAAGTGGAAAGAGTAACATTGGAGAAGTCGAAGATTTGCCACGTGCTGGATCTCATGGCATAGGAGAAACTCTGCTCATTTTTCCTGATAAAAAAGAATGCTCACACCCTTTTAATCAAATGGAGTATCAATATTCATAACACTTCAAACAAATATAGCTTAAAAAAAACCACCTAAAATGCTGGGAAGCAATTCGTATTACAAAATCTTTTAGAAGAGTAAGAATGTTTTTTACATTAAGATGCATTTAAAGAAGAGAGTTGAGCAACATAAACTTTGCTCAAAGAAATGGTCACTGTTCTGGCAGCAAGAAATGCCATGCAGTTGCTATGATGCCTATGTATTTTTCTTACAAAATAAATTCATAACACTTTCTCCCAGGTGGAGGCACAGGAAAAGATAGAAAAATTATAGGGAAGATGTACTTACTGTCTGGTCTTCACTGATACAAAGCACCTGAGTACTGATATTATTTCATGTGTTCCTGGGGCTTTTAATCTTCAGTGCAGTTTTACACACAGACTTAAAACATTTCCCTCTCTAGGCTGAAGGTGAAGAATAACATTTCCAGAAGGGGCAATTGAGACAACTGGATGATAGCTTAAAAGACTTGCAGGAAAACTCAATAGGTCGTATCTGTGTAGATATCCATGCCTTCTAGATTATTTTTCCTTGTTAGAGTTACAAGGGTATTTTACTAACAGAGGTGAGCCATTTTTGTAGATGGATATCACCTGTATCTTTAGGACAGAACCTTAGCCGTTTCACTCTTCTAGTGCTTGTAAAGTATTTCACGGTGGCTGTTTGTTTGTTTGTTTGTTTGTTTTTAAACTCTGCTTGAGGTGTGTTTAATTTTAACTAGCTTAATGCCATTTGGAGCCTAACTTTTGCAATAGCATTTAGAAAAGTAGGGCTGTTTGCAGTCACAAATATAGTTCTATATGTATAGTGAGCAGAATGAAAAGAAAAAAACATTAAACTCCTGCATTGCAGGAATAAATCAGTATTAAATCAGCATTACATTTTGTAACATTTTAACACTAAGTTATCCTGCCTTTACGTTTTGACACTTTGTCCCTATTTCTCCCAGTTTGGCTTAACGACAGTATGTTTAAAATCTACAACTGGAATGCCTTCCGGCAACAATTTTTAAGGAACGTCTACTTCTTTGGGAGAGGGTGACAAAACCCCCAAAAAAGAACATCTTAAAAAATGTGTACTATGTGTGATATGACCATAGCCAGCTTCTGACTCAGCAGTGACATGTTCATCTTTCCTAGCGCAGAGGATTTTTTCCGGTAACTCGGTGTACTGAAGGAATTCATCGTGGAACACTGAACATTCATGTGGAGCAGAACAGCTTTTGATGGTGTCCCCTCTCTTTTGCCATTTGTTCTCACTCTAGTTCATCCCACCAACGGCTTTTGGCCTATTTGTTCCTTGGAAGCAGAGCAAAGTATCCTTAACTATCACCAAAACCTTGAATAAAGAATACTTCAGGCGAAGGAATGAAACACGTTCTCATCACATCACATTAAAACAATAGAGAGGGGTAAGTTGTGATAAAACGGAAGTAACAATATTCAATACTAATATTAATTATCATTACTACTATCATTATTAAGATTGTGGTGCAGCTTCTAGGCTGTACCAACACCAGGCACCGTTTTCCCACAGAACAAAAATATAGGCAATTTCTGCCCAGAGGAGTTTTTCTTAGAATTAAATGTTTTTCCTGAGGGCCTGAAATGCCGTTAGTTACACATTTGGGTAGTGGTGAGTGCAGTGGGACCTAATTTGATTGCAGCCTTTTAGATATGTGTAATATAAATTTTAAATAATGTAATAATTGTAGTAATAACTTTGACAGTAGACAGCGCAAAACCATTTTTCTGTGTCTGTAGGCTAGCAGTCCTTTTGGAAATTAGAGACTTTGGAACCTGGAAAATGAGCTGAAGTCATAATTGAAGGAAGCAATAAAACATCAGTATGCTAAAATAGGGGATGAACTCCTAGGTTCTGTCTTTGTAAAAGGAAAGTATGCCTTCCCCAGAGCATTTTTTTTTTCTTTACCTTGGGCAGAAATGTGCATTTTAAACCACTGCTTGAGATTTCTGGGTGTCCTGAGGAGAGAAAGCTACAGCAGTGCAAAAGGACTGGAATGCCAGAAGGACACAGGTCCTCCCCAGCTTTGCCAGCTGCTTCCTACAGGCAGCTCTGACTGGGCAGAGCCACCGCAGCAGCCTGAGTGGCTGGGAGTGGCTTTTAGGGGTGAGGGACACGAAAAGTGGTGAAGGAGAGCTTGAGTAGCAGCAAAGTAGATACCAGATCCATGGTATCTGGGGCACACGCAAATTCACAATCTTCCTATTTCTAGGTCTATTTTTTTTACCCCACTGGGAAGACGTTGGCATAAGGAAAATCAAGTATGTATACGTATGTCCAGACTTGCAGCTGATCACTTAACAAAATAATTGCCTGAGATTTATAAGGAGTCCTGTAAAAAACTTGTGGAGACGAAGTATTGTTGAGCATTCAAAACTGTCAGAAAGCAAATACTACTACTATGTGGTTGCCTTCCAACATGACCTGGCTCGTGCCTGCCCTTCACTGCGTAGTGCCTTGCTGAGATACCACAGCCACTGAAAACAAAACAGTAAGTTAGCCTGCTCAGAAACAGGCAATATACAAGTTGAAGTGCAGTGCTGTACCATTACAAAGACATGCCTGACTGTACTTGTATTCACTGTGTGGGACAGTGTAGATACATCCCGAGTTCATTAACGGCCTCCCCGTGGCAACATTGCATCTCAAGGAAACACATGAGTTAAAAGGGCATGTTAAAAATATTATTGATCTGGAAAGAGGTGAAAGGATGTGGCAACCTACAGAATGAATACCATTATTTAATTTTGCTTACTGTCAAAAAGCCTCAGAGATAGTGAAGCCTATCCTTAGAAGCTGAATAAACATCACAGTGGCCAGAGGAATTAATGCTGGGAAAGCATTATATTGGATGGCATTTTTTGGGTTACTCACACAAACTACTCGGTCCTTAATTGAGTGCAACTGCTGAGAAAAAAAATCCTGGCATTATTGTGAAAAGCTCAGTGGACATCACTGTTAAACAAAATTCTAGTGGAAAAGAAAAAAGTCAAAATGAAAACATTGTAATTCCCACAGGTTGGTTCTTTGCTACATCTTGAGTGCTTTGTTCAGTTCTGGGAACTCAGCTGCAAAATAGACTCAAAGACTGTCTGGAGACAGGCAAAGCAAATGAGAGAGGCTGAGAGAGAAAATTTTGTATCTCAATGACATGAAGAAAGGACATGATAGAGCTTTATAAAAAATAATGAACGCTACAAAGAGGATAAATTATGCATTTCTAGTCACTTTTTTTTTTTCATAATTTAAGAACAAGAGTGCATCCAGTAGAAATAAAAAGACATAAATTTGAAAGTGATGAAAGGAAATATTAGCTATTACACTGAAAGCACTTGCTGTTACATGAGATTAAATTTAGAGAAAGGACTAGATTGTATAAAACATGTAAAGGGATAGAAACCTTAATATTTCAACGCATAAGCCTGTCATTAAGCTAGAGGGACAGAGAAAGGAGCATTAACAGAAACTGCTCTTTAGGCAAATTACTGAATTTCTTGAAGCTTCTTCTGAAGCAGCTTTTGGTGGTGGTTAGGGGGATAAGATGTGGTAATAGATGATACTGCTTCTCATCTGATATGCAGATTCTTTTTCTTATCCAGGAGGGACTAATATCCCACCACGGACAGTCACCCCTCTGTGCCTGGGTGAATATCCTCTTTATTTGCACACCTGTGTGTTTCTTTTTCCATAGTTCACCCAAGACAATATTGCTGGAAACCCACAAACTGTTCTTTTAAAACTCATTTGCATATCTGGCCTTCAGGAAATGAGGTATCTAAAGACACATCCATGTGCCAGGCGTAGACCTGCGTTTGTACGGTCCATGATCTAAGTAACCCTGCAAAGCACTATCTGATTCCAGTCTGAAAACATCTTGATTACCGTTGCTGGTAGCTCGCTGTGTGGTTCATACTTAACCCAGCTCAGGGGTAGATTGAATATGTGACCCATTAAGTTTCTTCAAATAGATGCAAACCTACTAGGTGAAAACCAACTAGGTGCTTTGGAGGCAGAATGTTTTCATTTTTTAAATATGTTACAATCATCAGTCAAGGAAATTTTCACCTCAAGCCTTGCAGTCATTAGTCGCACAAAACTCCCAGCTGGAGACATCAGGAGATTTTTTGCTTCCCTGCAGTAATTAAGATTCACCCATTTTAGCTATATGTTTTTCGTGCTCAGTACAACACCACACTAAATGTGCCTGGCAAAAAGAGTAGGGACTTCATACATCTTGGGGAAAGATAACAGTGTGACAAGAATACACATATCCCAAGATGTTCAGCTAACAAAAAACTACTTACACTTCACACAGATTTGCTTATAGGTGAACCTGAATTATGCTTCAATTTGATAGTGAACTATGATGTCAGTACAGAGTACTACTACACCTGTTGCCTTCTCACTCTCTTATAAGCCTCATCATCCAAACAGGTCCTCAGACTGAAGTTTAGTATGTAGGAATCAGAGTTTTTTTCAATGCTATTTGTGCATTAAACCAGTCTGAGATTGTTCAAGTAGATTGACCAACCCATACTACACTTTAACAGATTCAGAATGTGCCCATCTTTTCTTGCCTCACACACAAAAAACCCCATTATGGGCTCACAGCTGGAGTCTGTGCAGCAATTTGGTACCAGCAATGGTTGTTCCCCTTTGCATTTCCCAACCACATCACAAAATGTGATAGCACAGCTAAAGCAATTGCAGAAAACTGTAACAATTGCATTTCAATAGTCATTTGCCATCAACCCTGCCTATATAAAGTTTTGTTCTTGGTTGTTTGTTTGGTGGTGGTTGTTGTTGTTTGTTTGTGGGTTTTTTTAGAGCCAGGATTAATTTCCATAAAAATGTTGATGAACCATTACACATCCCACCCCTGTCCCAGACAATAGTAAGGAACAAAATAACAACCTAATGGTAGCTCAGTTTTCCCTGGGATGTGATTCTCTGTCTATCAGTGGCGTGAAATTTTTTTTATTGCATTCATTTTATTGAATTGAGAGCATTCACATTATGTCCTAGCATCTTTGGTTTCTTGAGGTATACTAGTTCCCAGAGGAAACACACATTCTGTGAGATATGAAGGAATAGGTAGGATAATGTTAATTACATTGTGAGAGAATATCAGAAGCCCTAGTGCCTGAAGCCTCTATAAACACAGTTTGCTGCTTCTTAAAGTTTGAAAAAAATGAAGCCAAGGAAACCAAATAAGAACGCAAAACACTGCAGCTTCTAATTTTAAAAACCCAAAATCTGAGAAGCCAAAGAAAGACATTATATATTTGCCTTTCAACCTCCTCTTTACTTTGAATATATTGTTTTCTTGTTTGTTGGTTAACTGCACATAAATGGGTTAATGATGCATATAGTCAGAAGTCCACTGCAGGCAGAATAATGTTGAAAAAATGTTCCTACATCACTAAGATCTGTAAGCCCCAATAGTATCATCAACATCTGAATCAATGATTTGCCATTAATTAATGATTACTTTCCTAAAATCAATTTTGCATATAATAAATTTAACTCTTATGTTAAATATTGCTTTCCTTGTGCAAAAAACCCCAATTTAAATTGTCTTATGGTAAAAGTCAATTGGAGAATCAAAGTAAAAAATGAACACAGTACAAAATTTTTGAAGAGTCAGTAACTCCGGGATTTTAATTGAATTTAAGGGAAGAAATCCAGAAAGTAGGTTTTAGTTAGGGAAAAAAATAGAGTTTTGAAATATTATTTGTCATTGAAATAAGTCAATTCGTACAGTCTACATTCAATTCGGAGTCTTGCTTTACTCCAGTTTTCCTTATTTCCAGATTTACCTGATAAGCACAAAATATAAAATCTGGTTTTGTTTGTATAGTCAATAAACGTCTCCCAGAGCTGGCTTTAGTCTTCTACAGCTTGTGGAGAGAATATAGTGTAGATCAACCACAGAGAGGTTCTACTTTTCAACTCATCTGCAATAACAAGGGTGGTATTTAGGATTGTAAATTGTAATATGGAAGGAAGAATAGAGTAGCTGGTTGAAATAGAATCACCTGCAAACAGCCAAATACCTCCTTATTGAGCTTGTGCCATTGTCACCAAAGCTCTTCTATCAAATAAAATTTGTGTAAATCTGGTAGAAGGCAAAACTCCTGAAAATGTGGTAACTCTTTTGCCAAACAAAACTTATTTTGAAATGGATAGAGCTTTTGTGTATAAACAGGGTGACTTCCTTTAGGTGGGTCAAAAATAAGGAATCTACACTTATGGGACACATGGACATTAGGATTTGTTTGGAGTTTGTATTGTAATCCCCTGATTATCTGGAACTACTGGTAGTACTGTGGAGAATGGAATTTCATATTGCACCCAAAGTGTTGCATTGCAAACATGAGACAGTTTCATTTAGAAAACAGGACGCTGCAATCTGTACAAAGCAACGTCTGACCCTATTTGAATAAAAAACCCAACAAACCAAAACAAATAAAGAATGCTCCGAAAGCTCTTGCATCTCATCAGCCTTTGCAGATGCTTCTTGTCCCCTTGGCTGATTCTGAACACGGCATGGTGACAAACACACATACCTGTTGTAGCCACTCTTGACATGCCACTTATGGTTTTGATGTTTCAATGGCTGGTGTGAGAGACAAGGCTATTTTTTACGACTTTATGGCACTTTTAGCTTAGGTGTGATGGTAAGCTTTTCATTACTGCACTGACTCACAAGTTTTGGAGAGCTTTTAAATAATCAGTGAGAAAACCTCATTGGTTTTTGCCACAGGGAGTGGTAACGCACTTCCTAAGCTCAGAGCTAGCTGATGGGAGAAAACATATTAGTCTCAATACATTACTCAGTTTGTTTTGGCCCTATATGCCATTTGTGTTCAAAGTTCTGACATCTTGAAAGAGAAAGAAAAGAGAAAGGAGTAAGAAGTAGGAGGAGAGACAATATGTCTTAAACATAACCGATTTTTCTTATTGTTTCCATTACTTTTGCCATTATGTCTCCACTTTTTATTAAATGTATAATAAAACTACTTAATTGGAAGGAAGAAAAACTGATAAAAATACATGCTAAACAAAATACCATGACACAAAGTATCTTAAAGGTTTTTTTCCTTTTTAGAGCACTCTCATCCTAGATAGGTTTATATATACCTAGTAAGAATAAATCCTTATTCATTTAAAAATATATATTTAAAAAAATCAGTGTACCAGTCTTATGGATTATTGTAAGATATTGATTTAGAATACTGTGAATCTGGAAATCTGATTCAGTATAATTTAAAGGGAAATACCACACTTGGCTAAGAAAGGAAGAAATTGCTTTCAGGAGAAACATTTTAACATTTTCAAGGATGGTTCTTGTCTTTGAAAGCAGCTTAGAGGTTTGAAATAATGGAAATAGACCCAGGGGACATTAACTGACAACGTGCAGGTGAATGGGTCAATTATACAAACCAGTTGATTTAATCACAGGGATTCGCAGCTCTGTCACTTTGACAGAGTAATAAAGAAGTTTATCATATCCTGTAGATGCCATCAGACATTTTGGCCTGCTGCAAACATGATGTTGTCACACCTGAAAGATTTTCCGTGGTCATTATTAGTATGTACTGTGGTTACAATGACAGTTTTTTGCTGCAAAGGGTAATCAAAGCTAGTACCTTTTTCTCTGCTTTCTCCCCGTGTCTGTGAACATATCAACAATAGATTTCAATACTTCAGGGGTCAGTGGAGTTAACAGTTAAAATGGCTTTTGAGAAAAATGTGATAATGCTGCAGGCTATCATACTTGTAAGGATTTTCATGTTGTGCAAGTGTTTACTTGTCTGCTTCTAAGCCCAGGAAGCTGGATACAATAGTGAAGAGGGAATGACATAGGGCATTACAAATCTCATGGCAGATAATACAGTGTTTTACACAGAAGATGTGTCAAGCATTCCATAGGTATCTGTGTGGCTGTTTTCTTGACAAGATGATGAAGTGGCATTTCGAGAGCATCCTTGGTGAATGCTACAGAACTGCAATTGTACATATCCATCTGTGCACTTCTCTGGGCATCATTACAAATCAGGGTTATACATGCGCTTCCTGAGATTGCCCATCCAAGCAGGGTAACCTAAAGAGAATAATTTGCTAATTTGCCTCTACACACCTGCAGTATTATAGCTGCAAAATGAAACATGCAGCATCTTATTCAAAATATGTGTTGAAAACCAAGTCCCCTATTACAATGAAAACTGGCAGAATCTGAAAATGTTTCTAGCAACGTGCAGCTGGTGCGATCAGCTGGAAAATTTTCTAGAAGCAGTACTGAAAATGCTGTAATTCTTTTTACTCTCTGTAAGCATTAGTCCTTGCCTGACTAGCCTCTCTTAAGGCTACACAGGGTGTTGTTGCCACCTAGAGTCAGTTCGTCAAAACAGAAGTTCTGCATGTCTTTTTTCCTGTCTGCTCAAGGGAGGAGGAACACTCCAACATACCCAGATACCTCCCACTAGTCATTTAGCCACTATAACACCACCCTCCCCCCCAAAAAAAAAAAACCAAACAAAACCAAACCAACTAAAACCCATACAGGTGGGTTTCCAACAAACTGACTACCTCTATCTGAATTCCTGGAGAATGCAAGGCAGTGTGTAGCCTTACTTTCAGTAGGGTCTGCAGAGAAACCACTTGCACCCATCAGTGATCTTGACCTTTGAGGACAGAAGCACAGCTCTGGCCCCTTCAACTAAAACCAACTAACTCAGTGGCAACAAGTGCATGGGGTGCAGTGCCAAGGCTACCTGTGGGGCTGCTGGGGTGCTTTGCTGGTGGATAATCTGGATCTAGGGCCTCCATTCTATCTGTCTTACCTTTTCTTTCTTCAAACCACAGAGCTCTTATATCATTGTTTTTGGTCATGTGGAGATACCTGGCACACAGGGCCAGGAAAGAAATTAAATGTTGAGATGAAAGCTGGAGGAAAATAAAATCCCAGTGAAGGTTCAACAATTGGTGCAGATTTCACAACTCTTGTGTAGGTGGAGTATCCACTTCTACATTGGACTTTAAAACACTTGCTTCTGAAACAAAATCAGTATATCAATTATATCAACTTCTATATTGTATCCAATTTCATTCCCACTTCTGTTTTATTCCATTTTATTCCCAGAGTAATTGGAAAACTGAAATAGCTCAAAATTTTGACTAAGATCCCAATATTGTTCTCACTGCTCTCTCATGCATCCATTTTTAATAGAAATGTTGATATTATCTGTACTCTAATATAAACTTGGGGAGTCCTAGAGCAACTACAACTCCTGAAATCTTTAAAAAAGAAAGAAAGGAGAAATTCTGTGTAATGCTCATTTTGAAGTGCAAACATTCCTAAGGTAGAGAGTAAAGGAGAGTCAGGGAGAAACTGTAGATGAAAGAACAAAACCAAGGGCTTATGAAAAATATCAGTTCCATCAATTTGTTCAGGCTGAATATCCTTTTCAGAGCAGATTTAGAATTCTGCTAGAATAGATTTCCCTCGAGGATCATTTGTTTTTGGCATTTGTCATTCAGAACCATCAAGAATAATTTCTAATATAAACATTCTGCTTCTACCATCAGTAAGAAATGTCTCAGTCTCCATGGCATATGTAGCTATGTACTGAAATATTTGTGATATTTTTAAATTTATGTAATTCTGCTTTTTTTGCTGAGGCAAGTTGACATTTTGATTGACCACTTTAGATAGCTAGGAAACAAATACTCCATTGGAATTATGGCTTCCTATGACTTGTTTCTTCCTCATACTCATTTAGGAAAAACACTCAAACTGACCAGCAAACTATTGTTCAGTCTTTGGATAAAGAGCAGTAAAAACCTCTTCCTGAAAAAAAAGAATATATTTTTTTTCTCTCTTTATGCCCCCTCAAACTGCCCATTCCCTTTATTAAAAAGAACAATCTGGAATTTTTAATGTAAGATACAGTTTACAGAATAATCTGTACATATACATCATCTCAAAAAAAATGACATATCTGCTGCTTTTTAGTGGCTTTGTCATTTTGAACACTCATGTGACATTGCTTTCTCTTCTGCTTTTGAAACACACAGACTAAACTGTAATGCCCAGAATGATTCACAGGGTGAGGAGGGAACACAAGAAGCTTTTCAGTAATTCCTCCTAGCCCTGCACAGTGACGAATCACAGCTTTTATTTCACCAACCTGTTTTTTACTTCTCTGCTTAGGGCCAGTATGGAGCATTTTGAAGAGAGGTTTTTTTTCCCTGACATAATTGGCAGAACTTTCTGAGGTAACCAAGCCTCCCATGGAAGAAAGTACTTGTCCTGGGCACAAACACTATAATTTTAAAGCCAATGGCAGTGAGATTAGTTAAATGAGGTGTTTTACAGCAAAAGTACAGTGACCCCCAGATATGACCAAGACATTTCAGACTTTAATTGGAAAGAATCTTAAGTCTTGTGACACATATACTTCTCAGAAGGGCAGAACTGTAGGCATGGCTGGTAGTGGAAACCACTCAGCTTGTAATTCTGCAGTGAAAGCTGCCAGACCAATTTATTGCAAGACTTGGAATTTTCCAAATTAAATAATACTGTATGTAGAAAACCAGATGCTATGCTCTGCAGACCATGAAAGCAAAATTTTTCAAAACCTTTATTCCAGTAGTTTGTAAAAGTTTAAATAAAAATAATTACTTTACACTTTATAATCCTTCATTACTAAAATTGAGAAGGCACGAAGCGGTTTGTTGCTGGCTGGCTGGCTGAGGAAGACTGACCTTTGGCTCAGGTGTGCTCTCTAGAATGTGTTTAATCTGCCTCATAGGAAACATGCAAGCAGCATCCGTTTTCAAAAATGCATGAACAAGTAAATAAAAACTCAAATCAATATAAAATGTCCATCTCATTATATTTTAGATAGTCCTAAGGAGAAATTACTCACAAATGTTTATACCTAAAGCTTGAACTTCCCTGATAAACAAATACTCACATAAAGCAATAAGGCTTTTCAGCTACTGAGAAGCTCAGAATTAGTAAGAGCAGCAACCTTCAAGTCTCAAAGTACAAGAAGGGAAAGACTAATATGGAAAGTGGACAGAGTGAGAAGGGATTTAATTTATAAAATATTAGAGAGGAGAAAGAAGATAACTGCATCTTTGAAAGGTCTAGAATTGGATGTGCAAAACAGAACTGTTAGTCTCTAAAGAGTATTTATGTAAGCCCTTCTGCTGAGTCCTGACCCTGCCATCGCTCTTTCCTAGAGAAAACCATCAAGGCATGAAGTCTTCTTTCTGATCTCCTTTACCTTCTCAGGCTGTTAGTGAGGCAGAGTTGTGCAGACATGAAACATAAACCTCATAATGGTAGCTATTAGCTGGATGTTAATGTGATTTAAAAATCTGTGTTGCTATAAACGTAAGCAATTTCTTCATCAAATAATGCTTTGTGTCTGTCCCTGTCAACATCCGTACAACCATCTAGCAATTCCTAACAACTTTTGAATCCATCGGGCAATTTCAGGTAAGAGTAATAGAGGAAGAATGGTTTCAAAAATGTTAAATGTCTACCTGTTTTGTGGAAATATGTGGCTAAGGAAAAGTAATGCATTAATGCTATCCATGGAAGTGTAGAGGTAGAAGCTCACCCTTTATTAAATGCTGATTATCTCTCCGACTAGCAGCCATTAGCTGTGATTCTCATGGGACTATTTGCCATTTATTAGCAGCTCCTCCTAGCATGTGCAGGGACAGATGTAGCCAGAGCTAAAACAAATCTCCAGAAGCAGTGCAAAGCTGGCACCAGGTGTAAGGCTGGCATCTTTTTTGCTCTGCAGTGGTCATTTGCAGAGGAGGGGGGTGGTGACGGAGCTACAGGGACGGCTTCTGTCAGAAGCTGCTAGAAGCTTCTCCTGTCCTGTGCAGCCAATGTCAACCAGCTCCAGGATGGGCTTCTTGCTGCTTGCCAAGGCCAAGCCAATCAGGAGTGACAGTAACATCTCTATGATAACACATTTAAGAACGGAAGGTTGTGGTGAAGAAAAAATTCCAGCCAGGGAAGAGCAGAGTGAGAACATGAGAACATCAAGGTAAACACCAAGGTCAGTGCAGAAGGAGGGGCAGGAGGAGCTCCAGGTGCCAGAGCCGAGGCCCTGCAGCCCGTGGAGCAGCCCATGGTGGAGCAGCTGTGCCCCTGCAGCCCATGGAGGAACATCGGGGTGCAGAGACCCCCCTGCAGCCCATGGAGGAGCCCCTGCTGGAGCAGGGGGATGCATGAAGGAAGCTGTGACCCTGGGGGAGGCCCAAGATGGAGCAGGGTCCTGCTGGAGACCTGCAGCCCATGGAGAGGGAAGACCACGCTGGAGCAGGTTTTTCCAGGTAGGACTCGTGGTCCCTGTGAGGGACCCACATCGGTACAGCTCATCCATGAAGGACTTCACCCCATGGAGGAGTGACCCACGGGACAGCAGTTTGGGAAGAACTGCTGCCCAAGGGGTGGAGTCAGGTTGGAAAGGTCCACTAAGGACTGTCTCCTGTGGGAAGGACCCTATGGGAGCAGAGGAAGGATTCCTCTCTCTGAACAGTGGCAGAAACAACAACTGACCATAATGCCCATTCCTTGTCTCCCTGCACTGCTGGAGGGAGGAGGGAGAACATGAAAGGAAGGAAGGGTGAGGGGAAGACATTTTTAAGACTGTTTTATTTCTCACTCTTTGGCTCTCACCTTGTTAGTAGTAAATTTAAGTAACATACCTACTTTGAGTCTGTTTTGAAAGTAATCAATAAGTGACCTCTCCCAGCTCTTATCTCAACTCATGAATCCTTGGCTGTTTTTTTCTCTCTCCTCTGTCCAGTTGCAGAGGGAGAGTGAAAGAGTGGCTTTAGTGGGTACCTGGCGTCCAGCCAGGGTCAACCCACCACACCAAGATAACAATGAGGAATTTCAATTACAGTGGACTAATCTTAGTTTTGCAAATAATTTTCTGGAGTAGGTTTTTCTCTGTAGTTCCTTAATATGAGCAGAGATGATCAAAAGTCAGTGACATTGTCAGGATCCCAAGGGTACCACCAGTCCTGCTTGTTTCTGCTCCAGCAGCGCTGGGGCTCCCCCCACCCTGACCAGGGACCAGGGCCCCATTTCAGCTGCCCCAGAGCTCTACCCACACCTCGACCAGAGTCCAGGACCCTGACCTGTGAATCTCTGCTCCAGCAGAAACAATCTCTGTCTCCAGCTCCCTGCAGCCCTGCCCTGCCTGGCCACAGGCCCATTCCCATCTCCATGGAGGTGCTGGATGCCCAGGGCTGGCCAGAGAAAAGGAGGTCTAAAGACAAACAAGTTGGCTAAAATGGTATTAAGGCTCTCCTGATGCTCTTCTGGCCACTTTTGGTGCTTGTCTTGTTAGGCTGTGGTGACTCAGGAGGTTTCTGATCTCAGCTGGTCACTTATTCAACTAAACCTGATAGGGATCAAGAAGGAGATGCCTTGGCCACCACAGTCCACATCCCAGTAAACTGAACTAGCCACAGTCACCTCAGTTTATATCAATATATCAGTCTGGTGCCTATGGTGTGGGCACACCACTACTTCTGGTAAGTCAGTGGTAGGGCAATAACCTGTGGCAGTGAGTGGGCAACTTGGACCAGTAGCTTCTTAGAATCACCTCAGCATGAACCCCCAGAGCTTGAGAGTCAGGGTGCTCAGGACATAGACCACTTCATTATCTTCAAGTATTTGTCACTCCTTCCTCTTTTAAAGGCCACCAAGTTGTCTCCTCCCACTCTGCCGTCTAGTTCCATTACACTTAGAGGAGCTGTATTTGCCACAACTCTAGTGAAAATTTTCAGTTTTTCGTTTCTCCATTTCTCACTGCTCGTCCTCCCACCAAGCATCACCTGTTTCCTCAGCCTCCCCCTCAAGAAGCAGTGGTTCCCCTTTCCATCTCTTATGTGCCTCAGCATGGTTACTAAAAGTTTCGCTGACAACAGCATGTGAGCAGAGCCCTGGGCTGAAGGAATGAGGGAATCTGTGGGAGCTGACGTCTAGGAGAGCCCGGTATCCTAGTGTTTTGAGGAAAGTGGTTCCCAAACACTTAATGGGAACTCAGATGTGTGTCCTCCCTTATCTAGTTGTCCTGGTCCCTCACCTCCGGCAAGCTGGGCTCGGTTCTAGCCTAACTCCCATGAAGCATCTGTTCCAGTGGCAACTAGACAAGTGAGGCTTCACAGTCCTTGCGGGGTGTTGCTGCTCTCCATTTTTCCGGGTCTTACTGTCTTCCATGAGTGCAGAGCTCTCAGGCAGCAGATCTTTGCTTTGAAAGTTGGAGGAGAATGAACAACTATCAGTACATAGCAGAAACATAACCAAACAGACTGAACATACTTTAACCCCTATAAGGGGTTAAAGACCTATAAGGTCTCTTGTTTCCAAGTCACAGTTTCTGACTTCTGTGGAATGTCTCTGCTCAGGGCAGTTGAGCTGAAATGCTTGTAAAAATGTCCTTCCAATCCGAAAAAACAGAGATCCAAAGCGTACCAGAGGGCAAAGCAGTGTAACAGTACATGCTCACCAATGGCTGGTTATTTCAGCATCCCTTGCACTGTGCTTTTAGTTCTCACTTTTCCCTCTGTGAATGTCAGAGACAAGGAATAAGAGAGAAAGCAAAGACTCATCATGGGATCATAGCAGGCCCAGACCAGTGGTGCTGGGTGATGTAAAAGGATGTCAGCCAAAAGAGGAGTTTTGTTTGTCTCCTTGTTTTAGGTATTTGAATGGCTCCTCCTAGAGATCTCTGCCCGGAGCTGGGTACAGAGACTATCAGAGCCCTTCTAATAATAAGCAAACTAAATCAGCAGCTGGCTATTTCCATAATGAGTGGCAAGGAGTCCTCAGTTTGCTCCACCCATGCATTTCAGTGAGAACTATGTGTATCCAGTGCAATCAGCCCAACATCCTAGTCCTTTAGACCACGACACTTGAACTAGAAGATTTTGGGGTAACAGACAGATGTACTGACAATATCTTTAGAATCATCACCCAGCAGACCTACCTCCAGGCTGACCCCAAGCCACTGAGGTGGGGGAAGGCTCTGTGGCTAGTAGTCTTATCTGGTAGAGGGGAGAGGGACAGAAATTATCTCACATCTTGAGGCACATAGGCTTTTGCAGTGAGATTTCTATTCAGGTCCCAGTTTTCAGGAAGATACAGTGGTAGACAGCCACTGATGCTCTATCTAGCATACAACCATGTGGTTTTGTGATACCAGAAAAGTCTGCATGGTCATTAGACTGCTGGATGCAATATCTGCTTGCTGGATGGTGTGGTATATCTGGGCAGGTTCTTCAGGAGAGTTTGAGAGAGTCTTTGGACACAGTGCATCAGAAAAGGAGGAGAGGGCTTCTGGAGGTAAATTGGGTGCAGTCAGATGGTAAGTTGGAGGCCAGGAGTGCCATAGTAGCTTCAGCTGGAATGCTTCCAATACTATAAGCAGAGCTAAACTGGGAGAAGCAGAGACAAATTGTCAATGAGTAACTAGGAAACAGTTGAAGACAAAGGATTTGAACTCTTTGGAAAAAGAGAAAAACTTTCATAATGCATGTAATCAGATTCAGGTAAACTACAATGAAACCAGTGGTGGCACTTAAAAAAGTGTTCGGAGATTTTTTTAGATTGAAAGAAGGGCAAAGCTGTCAAGTGCTAAAACATAATCCAGGATGGCACATATTCAGAGCAGAAAGTCAGGAAAACTTTATCCTCGGGTGAATAACAATGATTTGGTGAAACTTAAAAAGAGAGAATGAAGAATAATCAAACAAGAAGAATCCCATAGTAAAAAGAAAGAAAAAGATTTTTTAATGAATGCTAGACATCTAACAAACAAGATGGGGATACATAAATACCTAACTTTAAACACAAATTTGATGGGAAAAAGGCAGTTGTTCAGATGCTTTAGGATTGGAGTGCAAAGTATAAAAAAAGAGACAGAGGAGGCAGAAGCAGTGGAGAAGTGGAAACATATATTAAAGAAACCTTTGTGCCAAATCAAAGTAATAAGCAAATTTTGTTTACCAGTAGCTCAAAACCTATAAAAACTGACTTTCCTTGCCTAAGTCAGAAATGTGCCATAGCAGGATTGGATCAAATGTCTGTATCTATTACATGCTGAGGGAGATCAGAGTTGCTGACAGAGCAAGGAATGCAAGAATAGCAGCAGATATCAATTTCCCACCTGCATATTGGATAAATGTCACATCAGGGATTGATGTTGCATAAAATGAAAATATTGTTTCTGCATGAAAAAGCCTAAAAAAGAAGAAAAAATCTTGTACATTAGCCCAGAGCAACATGCAGAACCTGGTTCAAAATGCCCCTGCTCAACATTCTTGTTTAGGGAACAAAATAAAAAAAAAAAAAAAAGTCCCAACTGCAATAGAATTACGTAAGAGCAAGGAACTTTGTCAAAAATAAACTAAAATGCATGTCTGAAGGTTGAAAAGTTTGGTGGCTATTTAAACCTAACATGTAGGACTATATTTCCTCTAAACCTCTGTGTATGGGCAAAGACTTTGGAAACACCAAAAAAGAAAGCTGACAGTTAACAGCAGGATAAAGGAATTTATTAGAAGCAGAAGACTTTCTTCACAAAATAGAAGTTATGTCCAAGAATGGAAAACAGAAAGGATCATAAACTCTGGCAAGTTAAATGAAAACCACAACAGGGTCAGCCATATAGAATCCCAGCAACAATTTCTGAAGACATAAAGGTCCGTCAGTAAGGGCTCTGAAAGAAATTACGGCACCATGGGACAACAGAAAAAACCTTCATGTGAATAACCTGTTAAAAAAGAAGGGTAAATGGTCAGCGTTCACAACTGAGGGAAGTCTCTAGTGATGTTTGAGTGCATTTTGTTCTTGGACTCCTGCTCTTTAACCTGTTTACAAATGAGCTAGAAAGAGGGCATATGGTGAGAAGACAATTCGGTAAAGGCACAAAGTTATTACACATGGTAGGGGCAAGTTGCCTTAACTCTTTTCAGTCTGGACAAGTATTCTGTTGAGGTGTCACTATGTGACTGCACTGCTCTTTGAAAGGCCTGGGGAAAGCTACATTGTCATGGGAGACAGCAAAGGAGAGAAGAGACGAAGATCAATGTCAAAAGGTCAGGAATGTACCTATAGTGAATCAGAGGAGGATGCAGGGCACACCACCCTGAATACATCAGAGGGGTCAGTGGACTGACGCTGTGCTGGGAGACTTCAGAGGAAAAGGGAAAGGCACCGCAGTCACCAGGACTATGTCACCAGGCTTCCTCTTTCTTCTGCTGAGGATGGTGGGGGAAGTTGATCAGGAAATCCCATGACTCAGTGGGACCTCAGATGGGGAAGATATAAAAAAAAAAAAAAAGCCAAACAAGAGGTCTGGAAGCCATCAGGAGAGGGGCCACAGTTTGGCACAGTTGGTCTGTGTGCATGGCTGGGTCCTCTGACGGCACACGGTGGTCAGGACACTCTGCAAGACCTGCTGTGAGTACAGGCTGCTCCCAGAAGGAGTTTCTGACTTACATTTCTGGAGGACCACGGGATCAGCTAGAAGAACAAGGTGACCTACTGGGATCCTTCATTTCTTCCAGTGTAAGAAATCCCACAGCATGTATATCTAGGGAAGCTGTACAGGCAAGAAAAACAGAGAGGAGCATCAGGAGTAGTAAACATTTCTACAGCATGATTTGGGGACAGACCAGCTGAAATTTAGATCTCTAATAAAACAGTGCCTAGCTGGGTGTGATAAGGAGATGCAAGGTCCAAGGAGGACCTCTGCAAAGCTGGGACCATATGGGGACTACTGTTGCAGAATTCAGTAGAGATGTCATGAGCAATAATTTGCTCTTTACCTTCTGTAGAAGTCAGCATGGATGGCCTCACATGCAGAGCAATCATTGTAGAGTACACTGAAATCTGCAAACTGTTGTCCAAGGTGTCCCTAGGCCCGGAGACACCAGCACCATCTAGCAAACGGATGACAAAAGAGGATCCAGGGACCTGTTAAAAATGAGATTTCAGTATGTGTCTCCAGTGGATACTGCAGTTTGAATGCAGCACCTTGGCCTGCTTGGTTACCTGATATCTCACTGCCTGCTGCTGCAGACAAGATGCTAAGCTAGGTGGAGCTTCAGGACAGCCTTATTCTAATTCTTACAGTTGCATGTTTAGACACGGGATAATCTCTTGCCCTCTTTTTGCTTAAAGGCAATTCCTAAACTCCCAGGCCAACAGTATCTAAAGAGGTTTCTGATTTTTCATACCTCCATTTTGGGTCATGTTTCAATTTCTGCATGAGGATGCTTAGTTCCTACTTTGACAAACAGGGCTGGGCCATCTCAAAAGGCTCCCTCCAGAGTCCAGGCATTTCAGAGGAGTGGCTGTTTGTGTATAATTAATTGGGTGTTATTTATTGAGCTGGCAGTGGGAGACAGTCTGTAGCACAGAGCTCTGTGCCGGCCAGCAGGTCACAGTTCCAATGTTTTGGTTTCTCAGTATTGCTGGATTGCCATTGTTTAAACAGCAAAGGCAGTCCCTGACCCAACAGCTGCCACGAAGGGGCAGAGGAGAGAACTTTTTCCTTAAATTTTCCTTGCTCTGTGAGTAATCTCTGTACCTCTCATTAGCTGCAACCTGGAAAGTCTCAGTTACTTTTACTTGTTGGTGTAGTGAGTGTCAAGATCCAAGCATGGCAGGAAAATAAACGCTGTGACTGCAGCTCTGCTGGGCCCCTCAAAATACATGACTACTCTGCTTTTGTGGCTGTGGATTCTTCTGTCACTGTTCTTTGTCTGACATTGCCACATTACACACAATATGTTATTTTAAAAAGGGTTGTCTGCTAAAATATAAAACAAAAGCCTTCCTGGCTTGTCAGTTGAACTGAAGCAGACAGTTTTTATTGCTGCACAGGAGATAATAATAATAATAAAAATTAACAAAAAAAAAAAAGCCCTTACCAGAGGCTTCACAAGAGACACAAGGGTGGACCTTATTCAAAGCAGGAACTTAAATGCAGTGGAACAAATGATATTTGATAACCATATCCCAAATACAGAAAAATCTGTGCCTCCACAAAAATGCTAAATGCCCTTTTGGTGCTGTTGTCTTAACCTTTGATCCTTCCTTGTGGAAAGTTCTGTACTCCTTGTACCTAGAGACCTAAGGTGTTTTTTTTTTTTCTTAAAAAAAGGGGTTTCCTGATGAACACTCATACTCAGGAGAAAATATACTAAATAAGAAGCAATCTTACATATGTTTTGCAGCAACACACTGGAGTAAAAAATCATAAAAATCTACTACTCAAGTATCTGAGGGATGTAGTAGCTACCTGGTTCAAGGAAACAGGATATGATTCCACAAAAGCATTTTCCAGACACTATTAACACTAAAAAAATATACAGTCTTGACTTTTTAACCTTATCCTATGAATCCATCCCACATCCTTGTGCTTCTAGCCTCATTTCCCACAGAGACTGAAATTTCTGTGATCGTGCCATCTGGCTGTCTATCAGCCAGTATGTTCTGAACCTGCTTTCTATCAAGCTGACAGAGGGATCGGGGCTCAAAGAGAATTGAGTGCCTATGAAATTCATGAAAATCAGCAGCTGGGTCAAAGATGAAGATCCAAATGAGTCCCCTTGCTAAGGGAAAGGTGGGCAGAACCCAGCCGTTTTACACACTGCTTGCTAATGTCAGTCGTCACATGTGTGGCTCTGGACTCACCAGGGCAGATGGTGATTCTTGCTTAGTAAGATCAAGGGCTTACAGTTGGTATGAGGAGGCGAGGGAAGGAGAGGCAGAGGCAACAGGACACTCCAGTAGGAAAGCAAGTCTCATTAGGCACACAGAACAATGCATTTAATGGTAAACTTCTACTTATTCACACAACTGTGCAGCTCCTGCAGTTCTTGAGGGGCCTGCAGAGATGTGGATCTGTTTCTTATGGAGAAGGCTGACAGGCAATCACTGCCTCTTCACTCCAGCACACAAAGCCTTTCCACGGAGCTACCATTGCTTCCAACTGCTCAGGACAGGAGTGAAACTCAAAGCAGGTTCCAGGGCTCTGGAGACAATAGACCTGCTCTTTGAAACCATAGAAAGGGTATTAAAAGTTAGGACGGAAAGTACAGCCCAGTTCAAAGTTTCCCTAAAGAAAAAAATCCCAACCAGGGAAAGTTTAGAAACCAAATTATTTCTCCTCCCCTAGCAAAGGGAGTTTCAGTTTTTGTTTTTTATATCGCGCTCTCCTGCTTCACATAGTGCGCTGTGGAACAGCAGCTGAGCTTGCAAATACTTCTGGAGGAAAAAGGGCTGTTTTCCTTGAAGCTCTGCCTGTCCTGGAGGGAAAACCTTTGTGTTTTTAGAGTCCTGTATTTTACATAACTGAGGAGGAATGTTGTTTAATATCACCTTGGCAAGTGTGAGAGGCATGTACATTTCTCAGATCAAACTGAAGCCTGACTCTTTATGCTTACCTTCAGTGCACTTCTGTGTGGCCAAACCTGTGACCCCAGCCTTAGGCACTGCACAGCCCCTCCAAACTACATCTGGTCAGGATGTTGTGGGAAGGATTCCCACAGCAGAGGCAGGAGCTTACTGTGATTCGCTCACTGGGGGTTTTCCCCCAGTGAAAAGGAAGGTAGAGAGAAGGTTTTCGCCTCTTGCCGGGTTTATGAAGGGTAAATACATAGCTCTGCAGGACTCACAGAAAGAGGCACTTGGATGAAAGCTGAGTGCCCTCCTTAAGGGTGGGCTTGGTGTGTGACTGACTCATGGGGGCAGAAAAGTCATCATTTTAGGGAAGAACAGATGTGAAATATATTAACTGGACCCCTCTTCTTTCTAAGCTTTCCTTCAGCAACCTCCCCCTCCTTCTGTCTTCTCAAGGACTCTATTATTTCACACAGGAGAAAGAAGTGAGAGTTCAGGATTTTCTCTCACTCTCAAAAGATCCTCTGAGATTTTACTTGTACCTTCTAAGTAATGGATTGAGGTCCTTGAAACCAGAAAATACAAAGAGAAAAATAAAGCTCAGAGCCTGTTATATTTACCGTGATGGTCAATGAAGATAGAAGCAAAAAGCTTTAAAAATAAGTGGGCTGTTTCAACAGTGAAGCCCCTGGTGAAATTGCTGTCTGACTTCCTTCACAGAACAGAGTGGAGTTTCCAGAAGTGTTACCCACCCACAGCATCTACCCATCTGAGTTGGACTTTTGCATGGTGAAGACTTGCCAAACTGACTTCTCACGAAGTTTCTAGAGGTGATTTGGATTTAGGATGCCCAGACTGAAGCGGCTTCCAGGACCCTGGTTTTCAAAAGAGGCTGACCATACACTCTCCACCCTTCAAATCTCACCCCCCCTTCCTAAACGGCTTCTCTCCATCATGATCTCAATAGCCTAAAGACAGCAGCTACAATGGTTTTCCAAAAATAACATCAGCAACTTTCAGTTTCAGGATTTGTAGATGCTTCTGTGATTGACCTCGAACTTCCTCAAAAATTCTCCAGGGGGAAACGGCTCTCACAGATCACAAAGAAAGGACTTCTGCCCCGCTCCAGATATCTAGAGGGGATGTCCAAATGGTTCCACTTCTGGGACCTGCCTTGACTTTTTTCCATGATGAAATTTTCCAGCACATAATTTGGTAAAATTACAGCAGTCCAGATGCCCTTGTTTGTCTTGGAAATGACAAAATATACTAAGAAGAGTTGCTGTTCTACATGTGCAGTTGAACGGGTAACACTACAGAAATACAGATTGTATTGCTCAGCCACGCTGAAAACTCCCGCTTAGCCCTCAGCCCCAAGTCAAAACATTCTTGTGGTGCTGTGACCTGTGGTTTCAGAAATGTCACTTCATAAAGCCAACCTCTGCACAGATCCTGTTCTGTTAGAGCTGCAGAGAGAAGGTTGAGAGGGGATTTTGGGAGGACGACAAGCCCTTTCCCCTGACATTTTGCCACTCAAGAGAGACTCTTTCAGTGCTGATTTTGGTGGCCTTTACACCAAACCACAGTGGTCAAACTGAACTCTGTTCAGATAAATACAGAGAGGGGGAAAAAAAAGAAGAAAAAAGGGAGGTGAGGTGCCAGCAGCACGAGCGGTTGCAGAAATGGGAGTGACCTGACGCATTTAAGGGGAGGAGCCTTGTTGCTTACACGTAGGGATTTTCCCTGCGACAAAACCTCAAGATAAGTCTGGGGCATTCCCCAGACTGCCTTCAGAAATATCACTGTAGAAGCAGTAGCAGTTTCACTCGGCTCGGACAGTCCATCCTGCAAAGAGGCACGCTGTTGCTGCTCTGTGATTTGAGGCAGTAAAAGCCATGTCTTTGGTAGTCTACACTCTGCTCATCATCCTGTGCAATGGTAAGCGGCCAGCCCTGCCTTTTTCTTTCAGGTCTTCATTTTGTGGGGATATGTTTTGGGAAAACAGGAAGGATTGACATAAGCAATCTCTTCTAAATGAGATGTGTACCTGTGCTTTGTAGTTTGGTGCTTGATCCGTGGGACTTCTGTGGCGGTCCCAGACGTTGCTGTAAGGTGTGCTGAAGAAGTGCTGCTGCCCTGTAAGGTTCTTCAGGACGCCTCAATCGCCTACCAGACAGCGTCTTGGTATAAAGTAAGAAAAAAACCCAAGTTACTTGAGCGGTCTGCTTTGCTTTCCTACCTGATGCTGGCTTGGCTTGTACAAAATGAGTTGTTTTCTGGAGAGGCGTTCTCCTGTCAGCGCAGCAGAGATAAGGCAGAAGTGCGAACACTTGAGCTGATCACGGGAAACAGATGTTTTCCTTGCCATCGTAGACAGACTATTTGAGCGTGATTCTCTGAGTGGCTCTTGGCCTGCTTTTCTATCTTTTCTGCTTTTCTGGCTTCCATGGATCAGAATTCAGGTGATGCCCCATGTGCAGCCTGCCAGTTACTACTCCAAAGAAAGGTCTTTCCTGGATTTTCTTCAGAGCAAAAAATGGCATTTAAGCCTTGCAATATCATTGATGTTCCTTAGTTAATCCTCCCCAAATAGGAGCTGATTTTTTTCTTTGAAATAGAAGAACTAAAAAAGTACTTGTTATTCTTTAGGAAGGTTTGACTAGTGAGCTGGGCACAAGGGCAGGGTGCACAGAAGGCAGATGCAGAGCTAAAAATCTTGACTGCTCTGATTCCGAATTCCCACCTGCAGAGCAGGAGCCCTGCTCACCACCTGTTTGCAGGAAGGGATATATGGATCAATCAGCTATGAGCAGAAAATCCTGCTCATCATTTTCAAGACAAAATTTCTTATAGATAGAGAGGTAGAATTGCCCAGTGGTGGAAGAAGTGACTGTTGACGTTCTGTATGGCGTTGTGTATTTGCATCTCAGTGCATGGTTTCAGTTTACAGTGTGAGCCAAATTAACAGGAAAAAATGAAGGTTTTGTTCTCCTCCGTTCCCCACTCCCAGCCATACACTCCTGCCAGTCTCGGTGGTCCTCTTGTTGCCTGTTCAGTCAACTTTTTGTCGCTTGTTATAGTAGTGGAAAATCGATCTGTGAATAAAGATTTTGTGGGTTACAGAGTTGAATTACTTTCCCATGTGATGGTGGAGCAATGGAAGTGAAGGGAAAAAACCCTATTTATGGTGGGTGAAAACTGTTAATTTATCTCTGCCAGAACATAAAGCCACAGCCTCAGCAGTTTGGTCAGATATAGTTTTAAAACCATTCCCTAGGGTAAACCAACAGTGTTTTTAGATAGGGTTTCTGTGGTTGAAAGTTGCAATGCATCTGAATTTCATTGCTGAACAAGAATGAGCATCTGCCTACTGACTAGATGACAACTGCACCCCAAAAGAGTTGTTTTGAACACCTGGATACAATCCACCACCAAGTGCAACATCTATAGTCTTCTTTCTCCAAAGTGCTGAACTAAGCACATGTGAGAGACAGAGAGGAGAGAATAATGCACTTGGTTGAATTTTACTATGGGAGCTGGGATATGAGTCAACTTATTATTTTTTGATTTCTGCCTCTAAAACTGGAAAAGGATCTGTATTTTCCAACCAGATACATGCTCATTGTTTAAGGCTCCGTTTTTCCCACAGTGTCTAAGAAAGGCAGGGAGCTCATTGAGTGCAAACCATGGAGTCTGGTGGACCTGGAGGAGTTGAGCAGAAACTGAGAAGTGGTAGGGGGTGGGGAAGAAAAAATACAGGAGTTAACTGGATTTGAGAAAATTGTCCCCAAAGCCAGTGCTGGAAGTCAACAAAAACAGGCTGAGGTGTGGCAATCCTCCCGAAGCACATCCTTTCTCTGAGTTCAATGGCAGCTGGGAGGCCCAGGCAGCAAACAGCAGTCAAAAGCCCTGATGAAGAAGTGTAGAGAAAACATATAGACCAAATTCCTTGTTTTCTTGTAGCTATTTACAGTTCCACCTGAGAAAAAATGACTGCATATGCAGGGGAGGGTGATATTTGATAATGCTTTTTGTATGGGCCCCTTCCTCAGGAGCCCTCACGAGTGCTGCTTCCCTTTGCAGCAGTCAGGCTGTTACAGTCCAGACTGCCAGTGCATGTTCCCTGCCCTGTCCCTACAATCTGCTTTCCCTCCATCGTGTCCTTCCTCTTCCCGCTTCACCCATTTTGCTCAGGAAAAGGCTTCTTTTCCCAGTGTCGAGCATGACAGGACCTCACACTTTTTTCTCTCCTGACACAAGAAGTAACAAAAGTCTAGCTACCATCAGCTCTTTCCACAATCCTCAGAGCTAATGGCTCCAACCATGGTACTGAAGCCTTCTGATTACTCGTCCCAGCAGAGAGGTGGTAAGTGGGGACAGGCAGGTGGTGATGCTTGGGGACAGGCAGGTGGTGATGCTTGCCCAAGCCACAGTTGCAGCCACATCAGGAAAAGCAGAGCACCAAATCTAAAAAGCCTGACTTGGTGCAGGAAGAAGTAACTTAGGCTCAGTGTTAGGTGCTGAAGCAGCAATACTTCTACTTATGGGGCTAGCTAAATAGGCAGCAGCTTGAAGATCTTTCCTCACCCTGCTACACTCTGCCTCTGTGCTGCTGTCTCCACCCAGCAGTGAAATAGGAGGGTGGGGCATGGTGGAGTGTGACTGGGCTACCCAACATTGGTAATTATTCTGTTATTTAGAAACAACTACTGAAGGATTAATCAATAAACGCCACATATACCCCCAAAGGGACAATTAAAAGGTAATTCCAACAAATGGTATGAAATTTCAGGCTGTAAAGTTCAAGCAGCTGTTAAGTGAAATCTTTTGTATGAGGTCACTTTGAACTGTGAAGTAAGTGCAAGCAATTAACCTTTGTTTCTGCCGCTTTAAAAAAAATTATGGTGGCAAAATTACAGTGCTGCATGTGCAGCTGTTTGCATAGGATGAGCGTTTGGTGAATGAACCCCTCCTTCCCACTGGCATCTCTGCATGCTCAGACCAATTAAGGGTACTTTTAAAGTAGTTTGTTACAATCTGCTAAAACATATATATATACATATATAATTTAAAAGTACTCGCTTTTTCAGTTATGTATGGAGAAAACATTGTTTAAAGGACTTAATATTCACCTGTCAAAATCCAACGGGATGTAAAAAAGAGGGTTTGAATTCAGTAATTCCTTCACTTTTGCTAATGTCTCACACTGCAAAAAAATAGCATGAATGTGTTTCACCTGTTGTGCATCCAGGATCACTGGAGCTAATTACTCTCATGCATGAAGTCACCTGTGTAAGTAGTTCTGTGTAGAATCAGAACCACAGCCAGTCAGCTCAGACAAAACGGTTTTAACTTGGGAATAGTTTCTAACTAGGCTGGCCAAACACACACTGGGGAGAAGGTAGAGCACCAGGTCCTCTTCCAGCCTGATGCAGCTCTCATCCCATTTACTATGTGGCCATGAAAAAGAGAACTCATAATGATGGTAGTCTTACAGTGTGGTAGATTTTTAGGATGCTGGGCAACCTACGTGCCATAAAACAGTGTATGAGCAGTGTAGAAGTTTGCCAACTGAGAACTGAAAACTAGGTCATTTTTGCATAAGCACTCAGGCACTGGGAACTGTCTATGGAAATACTGGTTTGAATCCCTATGGCCCACCTACGAGACAAGAATCTGTGTAATGAAACTTTACTTACCTTTTTGCCTCATAGGCCTATTGAAAACTGAACAGTTTCTCTTTGTGCAGAACACTGAAAATGAGAACCACGTCATAAAACCTGATAATTATCGCTTTATATCCAGTTTGAAAACCAAGTTTAAACACACACAAATGAAGTCCCAGTGGATATTTCACTATTTTGTTCACGTGATAGCCAGAAAAGTCTTAATCTAAAACAAATCTTGAGGAAGAGGAAAGAAGGCTGTGCTTCAGTGGAGAGAAATCGGTTAACTTTATAACATTTCCCTGAAAAATATAAAACTGGGGCAGAATTACAGTGGGAAGTCATGTTACAAAATAAGAATAAACATTATAGACATTTAATATTAATTGCACCTTCCTTCAAAGGAAATAGCTTCTGCTAAATGTGCCTATCTGTGATCTATTAGCATAGGTAAATTACTTCAGTCTAATTTCTAACATATGCAAAGCAGTGAGTCAAATGCTCCTCAGACATCTATTTATCCCCAAGTAGTTTCATCACATCAATGATTTAGACAGAAAGGGAGGAGTGGAAATTATTTCATGACCAAAACAATTCTTTGCCTGACATGCACTAGTGCTGGATGCCCTTAGCTAAAAAAAAAAACAAAACAAGCAAACCAACTAAACAATAAAGAGACTGTGTGACTGAGTCAAAGGGCTTTTCCAGCTGGCTCATGTGTCACACGTAGTTCCTTCGCTGTTGTTTTGGGGTTGAGGTTTGGATTTTTTTACTTTGGGTTTTTATTTTTTTTTTCTTCCCCTCTACAGCACATTCAGAGTTCACTCACATGTGCCCACAATTTATATATGTTATTTTCAAATTTCACTTTGGTATCTCTACATGACACTGTATAGGAACCATATGGATGCACCTTCAGCACTAATCAAACGTGAAAGGGCTTTTGTGCTGAAAAATACACCTACGAAGCAGTTTCAGCTTAGTTGTGTTTCATTACATATTGGCTATTGGGCATGGCCAGAATTCTATATATTTTGCTTCAGAAAATAAATTCCTTCTGGTCATATGTAGGTTTTAGCTCTCTATAACAGAAATTTCAACTTGGCCATTATGCCTGGTATAATTTTAAACAAAACCATTTTTACAACCATCCCACCCTCAGAAGGAAATCATTTGATGCTTAATACGTTCCACCTTTAAACTGACATCAGTTTTGGACCTGAACCATTTTGTTTGAAATAACATTTTGCTTTTATGGAAAAAGCGGATTATATTGGCACTTTGATTTACCTGGAAGATAACCTTAGTGTGGGAAAAGTTCAATGAGAAAAGGTATTTAATGAGAGCAGAGAGTTTACAGCTACCCACTCTCACATGTTAATGGTAAACTTAAAATTTAATTGATTAGTTAGGTGTAAGTACTACAGCGTGGGTGAACTGCCTTTGTTTAGTGGTACTACCATGTAATGCTGCAGCACTTTGCAAAACTGAGGCTAAAACCCAGACAGCTAGGACTGAGAAAAGTGTTCCTCCTCCTCCTTCTTCCACCTTTTATTTAGTTCTCTGAAAAAGAAATATTTTCTGAAGGGCACTGAAATGTTGAAGGTCTAATTATTCTACTTATTTCTCATGATTCATCCAGTCAGAGAACAGCAATGTATCAGCTCAGTGGTATTTTCTATCAAACATATCTCATTTTAATATCTCCTGTATCATCATCACTGTTCTTATCAGAAAGCTCTGGGCTAGGAGAAACTTAATAAGAATCAGTCAATTGATTAAAGAATATATGTGGGAAAATCACAACCTCTTTAGACCAAGTGTTTCCAAGCTTTTGGGAACTATAATAATTTTCAATTACACTTACTAAAAAAAGGCAACTAGAGCTAGTTGCTCATGGCTGTGTCCAGTTTAGTTTCAAATATCTCAAAGGATAGAGACTCCCCACCCTCTCTGGGCAGCCCATCCAAGTGTTCAACCACCCCAACAGTAAAAAAAAGCTTTTCTTGTGTTTAAGTAGAATTTCCTGAATTTCAGTTTGTGCCAATCTTGCCTCTTCTCTTGTCTCTGAAGGCCACTGGAAGAGGCTGGCTTTGTTTTCTGCATCCCCCTGTCAATCAGGTTGAATCAATGTTGATAAAATGACCCTGAGCCTGGTCGCCTCCAGGCTGAATAATCTCTTCCACCCTCTGCTCATATGTCAGGTGCTCCAGGATAGTAGTCATCTTTGTGGTCCTTTGCTGGACTCTCTCCTGTATGCCCACGTCTTTCTTGCACCAGGGAGCCCAGCACTGACCCCAGCACTTCAGGGTGTGTCTCAGCAGGGACTGAGCAGAGGGGAAGGATCACCTCATTTCAGCATCTGCTGAAGATGTTCTGCCAAGTGCAGCCCAGGACTATCAACCTTCTTTGTCACAAGAGCTTATTGCTGAGTTGTGGTCAACTTGGTGTCCACCAGGGCCTTCCCAGCAGGTTGTCCTCAGCCTGTTCTGGTGCCTGGGGTTATTCTTCGCCAGGGGCAGGACTTGGCGTTTCCATTTTCTGAACTTCACAAGGTTCTCGTCAGCCAATTTCTCCAGCCCATCAAGGTCCCTCTGGATGGCATGACCCTCTTGTGTATCAGCCACTGTTCCCAGCTTTATGTCACCTGCAACTAGCTGAACACTATCCCAGTGTCCAGGTCCTTAATGAAGGTGTTGGACAGTATCAGCCCTTGGCAGGAGCGTTTCTTCTCATTGCAATGGAGGAGATGGAAAACAACAGACTTATGTAGGTTTTTTTTTTTCCCCAGGCTGATTTCTGAAAGTCTGTCACAGACATTGCTGCAGGCCAATGTATATGTGACAATAAACATAAACTTGCATTTCTTTTATTATTTAATTTTCTTAATGGGTAGTTTTATGCAGATAGGCAGAATTATGCTGGCAGCCTGCAGGTCCCAGAAAAAAAATCTTGTTTCAGTAACCCATATCAGATAGCATGGAAATGAGGCCCTTTGCTGGCTCACCAGCAAAGTGTAAGAGAAATGAAACACAAATGAAACCTGGGCAGAAAATATTTTTTCACCGATTAAGGGAAGGCATGGTCCCTACACAAGTGGATTGCTGTCACTGACAGAGCTTGCTTCGATCCCTCTAAGCATGTGTGGAATTAATTAGGTAAAACCCCCAGCAGTTACCTTGGGCTGTGGTATCACCTGGAGGACACTTGGCATGAATTAGAGCTGGTTTATCATAAAAGCTTGAGCTGCAAAATGATCTGTCTAGTGATAGTCTGCCAAGCAATTCACAGGAGGTGGCAAACAAAATGGCAGTTTTGTAATTTTAATTAGGTTTGAGGGGAAAAGAGGTCAGCTTGAATAGAGTAAAAGGCAGAACGATGACCTTACTGAGCATCTCATGGACTTCCTTTTATACAGCTGGGATATGGGGACACACTGCAAATTTGCTCAGATGTTTCCTCTCTACTTAGAGAATTTTAAAAGGGAGGGGTAGGTATTTTTTTAAAATAAGATAACAGGAGATAAGACTGCAGTGGAAAGATGCTTGGTTCAGACATCAGAGACGGGCTTGCTGTGACCTGAGTAGAGGTGGATGCACTGCCTGTAGAGGCTGGAAGAATGCCACCAGATGTCTCTGCAGCCTAAAAAATGTTGGGATGCTGCTGGGCACAGAGCACCTCCACAGATTGCCTTGCTTGCCTTTGCCCTTCAGTAAAGGGAAGATTTAATGAAGAAAGAGAGGCATGCAAACCCCCAGTTAAACCCACATATATGGCCCTTTCCTCCCCCTCCTCCTGCTCCTGCTCCTCCTCCTCCCCAAAAGCAAGGTTCTCAACCCCCATCCAGGTCACCACGGGTTTCACCACAAGTGTCGGAGTCAGATTAGACCACAAAATAACTTTTTCTTCTGTTTTGGGGAAAGGCATGTTGTTAGTGCAGCTTCATCGACACTGCTTTGCCTTACATGGAGCCTGTGTAAGGCAAAATTCTGACTGGCTTGTCGCCAGGGTCACCGTCATTCTGCTTGTGACAGCAACTGAGCACCTTAAAAAGCTCTGGAGGCAATAACCAATCCTATCCCTCACTGTTCCTGTCAAATAGGGAAGTTAAATCATTTACCCAGCATTTCACTTGGAATAAGCACATGGTTAGGCATGGAATACGTGGACTTAATTGACTTCTCCCTTATATGAGCAGTGCTGATTACAATTGCATACAGACAGATCAAAGTGTTTTCTCATTCCCAGATCTCAGCCACAAGAACTCCAGCACCATTTGCCACCCAACACAGCAATTATTTATGCTACCAGTGAGTTAAAAAACGAAAAAACCACCCTAAAACAAAACTAATTTTCTGCGTGTAGCTCAGACCTTCTATTTGCAATTTAGGGCAATGCAAAGCTGCTTGGCTGGTTCTCCTTATTGCCCTGTGGGCAGTTTTAAATTTCACTGAGGAAGGGGATGGGAAGGGAAGGGAGAGTGGCAAAGATTAGATTTGAGGGAGGTCAACTCTATCCACGTAACTGCTATTGACCGAGTTGTAACCAGAGCTGAGGCCAGCCTGGGTATAGGAATTCCTCTGGCCACATGTTTGACAATGTGCAGGGCCTGAAAATACCCAAATCCCTGTAGCATAATGAAGTCCCTACAGCCTGAAAACCACCATACATATGCTTGTAGCTGCTTGGGGCTGAGTGTATTAAGAAAGAGAAGCTGGGGTAAATTTACTGCGGGATTAAGAGGAAGAAGGTACTTTCTTCCCTCTTTCTGGGTAAAGTATGTAAAGTCCCAGGGAATTACTGCTCTCTGTTTCAGTTCATGCACTAAAAAACCTGAAACCCTTCTGAGAAAGAATCTCTACAATTATGGAAATTTTGTGCTTCAGTGTCATTCCCCAATTACTGAAAAGTTCGTCAACTTGCAGCTTGCTTTACACCATTTTAGGGCTGCAAAAAATAGCAAAATCAAATGGAGCAGCAGGCCCATATATCTCTCCAGACTCCCGAGTGTGCTTTCCTCATGCAAACACATGAAAGGGAAACCAGATACTCCCAGCCCCAGTATGAGAAAATTGTGTTAATTTTAATAACTTACAGTGTAACTGTTATACCCCGACGCAGTAGCTGTATTGATAGAAAGTAAGCACCAACATACAACCCAAAAATGTGTCTATTAAAATAAAATAATAATAATAATAAGTCCTTGGTTTACATTAGTTATAGGTTTGGCTGAAAGGCTGAGCCTTGGACTTATGAGCTGGCTCTGGCTCTGCTGGTCCACAGAAAGACTGAATTCATTACTTGGGAAACCTTCATGGAGGGCATGCTGCCTCGAATCCCTGGGAGCGACTTCGATGAATAAGAATGGACACGGGCTAATTCAAACCCTTCTCCCATCTTTCAAATCAACTTAGTGATTTCTCTTTTCTTTGTGGTTCCCAGCCAATTGTCATTTTCAGTGCATCCTATCACCCCGCAGTACGAACTGTTCTGGGAATACACTTCATTCCTCCAGCAGCCTCTCAGTAATGCCAAGGAATGTAGCTCTTCTGGTTACAATTAAGAAATTCAACATACAAATGCTCCCTAAGTGCACCAGAACCTGCTTGTGACCTTCACGCAACTGAATCTGAAGGAGTCGAAGCAATTTTTTATTCTTGGGTTCCAATAAAGAGTGGAAGGGAAGGAAGGGGAATGGGAGAATCCTCGTTCCTCCAGAGAGGCAACGTGGTTCCAGGCATCAGCTGCACATAAAGTGGCATAGGAAAGAGCAGTTTCCAGGGCTGCATTCCCACACAAGGGACTCTGGGCTGGGGGGCCAGTGGGAGGATGCCAGCCCGTGCTGGCAGAGTCATTGTGCTGTGGCATGCTGGCTGGGTTAGCAGGATTCATTCTCACCGCTGCGTGGCAGAAAGCGTGCTGGCAGGGCAAGCACAGGCAGCGGTGGAGCTTACCTGCCTGCTGCCATGCTCTCCTGGGGACCTGTGTTCCCCAGAGCCACAGATAAGCAGCTGGGTAGGGCTGCCTCTTGCTGCCTCTGCTCCATCCCCATGGACTGCCTCTCTCTGTCTGAATTCTTCTGGGGCCTCTGCGTAGGCACATTGAGAGCAGACTCCACTGCTGCCTTTTATCATGTTGCATCTCTACCAGGCTTGTGTTCAGGTGAGGGCAGCTTAAGAAGTTATAACAGAATAGCTGTATAGTACCTATTTAAAAATGTAGGGTCCATTTAAGCAAAACCCCTTATACTTTTGGATTGTGAGCATGAATGTATTAAATGGGTTTGAGGTTGTGTCATCCCCCCCCCCCCTTTAGCTTCTGCATTTTCAGCCATAAGCTGGCTTTAAAATTTTCTTTCTCCTAAAACTGAGGATGACACTGTTGCCCAAGAAAAGAAATGTATTTGTGTTTTCCAGATGGCTGGAGACGGGAAAGGAATATCATGGGAAGTCCTTGATGTGGAATCTCATTATCCAAAAGAACTTGGGGGGTCCTTGGAGCTCTCCAACGACACCTTCTTTTCACTGAGGATCAGAAATGTTACCAGCCGGAACAGTGGGACATATAAGTGCACTTTGGGGGAACAGAGTGGAGAACACAATCTAAGCAGCACGGTCACATTAAAAGTAACAGGTACAGTAGAAAGCTTCAACTGTTCCATGCTCCATATGGCATTTCATGAAGGTAACAGGTTAAAAATATTTTACAAACACCAGAATAATATAACACCTTTCTTTACATTTTAGGTTGCCCTGGAATAGAAAAAGAAAAATTTAAAAAGTACAAGGGCGAACTCTTCATGCTGACTTGCCTTGGGATTTTTTACTTGCTGCTCATCTTCTTTACCTGTGTAAGTAATTCAATTTCTCATAAGCAAAGCAATAAACCCAACAACCCCCCCCCCCAGTTTTCTGTACTAGCACTACTGTAGCACAGCTGAAATTGGTGCTTACACTTAATTTATGATCAAACTCAGGTGCACAAGGAACACAGGATGGAGTTCCAAAGACATAGAACATCTCACTGCACCCTGATCTAACTCAAACCATCAGTTGTTTTTCTGCACGTCACTGCCCATTTCTGCTTCTAGTTACTCTGCGTGCAAAGTACCCATCGGCTTAAGGGTATAGCAGCAGCTCTTCTGGTTTGGTACCTGGGAACAGCTTTTTCTGAGATGGAGGCACAGGTCCATGGGATCCCTTTCCCACCTATGGCATTGCTTTGTGTGGTGGCATGACAGACATGTTCAAATCCACCTGTACTTTGCCTCAGTTTCCACACCTCTAGAGTGCTGACAATGGGCATTTCTGTGAACACCCATCTTTCTTGCTAAACAGACATTTTAAGATACATGGATAAGAACCTCTTTGGGGTTTTTATCCATACCTTTAATGCTGACTGGTAGTTCTGGGAAAGAAGGGGAGAGGAGGTACTTGGGAAGCTCACTCCACAGAAGCAAAACTATGCTTTGTCTGCGGTGGCAGTGAGGACACCCCCTTGTGCAGAAGTCTGTGCCTCCTGGCCCTGAGGCAGCATGAGTTTTGGGTGTTGATACAGTGCATCACCAGCTGCCTTTGTAATTAAAAATAAAACAAAAACCAATCCCAGCATTTTGGGAGGTCAGATTTAACTTCTGCTGCCTATTTCATATTTGCCATCTTGTTTTGCTCCTCAGCAGATGAATCATAACTGTTGATTGGAGAATATCTAATTAGCTGAAACTAAATGTAGCTTTCCATGTATCTTCAGGGAGCAATTAAATTTATGCCTGTCTCTTTTTTAGACTGACAATTCTGCCAGTAATTTGTGCCGTTCAGACTAAAGTTTGACAAGATAAATCTTGTAGGAATTTGTTAGGATGAAAGTATGAAAGCAGGGATATCACTCAGAAGAGACAGATGCCCCCATTCTTCTCAGTGTCCTGAAAGAATTTCAGATCTCTACAGAAATCTGTCCTTACCTTTCATTAAAAAAACAGTTCCCGTTTTAGTGCAGTTATAAAAGGGGGAGCTGTGGAGTGAAGATAACCGCTCTGGTGGAATTATGTGTATCTTACTCTTGGGTGAGGTCCAGTCTCAGGTATTAACCTAGCTTTCATCGAAATTTAATATTGCCCTGATCTCACAGGTGAGCTTCATTATTCAAAGTTCCTGTTAAGTTATTACCTGTTGCCTTGTCCTCTCCTTTAGTGCAGATTGTGCCTTATCTCCACTAAACCGAGCAGCAACATTCAATTTAGAAGTGGTTGGCAGGACTGGGGTTTTACTTTGACAGCTTGATGAAAATATTTCGGGCCCCCGCTTGCATTGAAGGCAGGTGGAAGCACACTTGCAAGAGCTTAATGCAAGGCTTGTTCGGATGAAAATGTGAATCAAATATAAATTTCCTTTTGTCACTAAGGTTTTTGTCCTATACAGTTCATTCATTTAGGAAGAAACAGAAACAAGCAAATGGAAAAGGTGTAATGAGCTATGGTTAACAAGGAGAAAAAGCAAAACTTTCAAATTTCTTTTTCTTTTAATTGCCTTTCATAGGGATTCTCAGATTTAAGCTTTCCTTTGTGTTCTCTCTTTTAGACATGTCTAAGAAAAGAGAGTATGTCTCCCAACTACCAAAAAACCGGACCAGATATGGAACACACGCTCACCCTCATCAATGTACGTGAAATGACAACTTTCCGGGATTTAAACAGCAGCAGCACTTGCAAAAATGAGCTTACTTCAAGTTCTGTCTAAGTTAACGTTGATGACACTGTGGGCTCATCAGTAAACATCCAGCAAGCTGGATGGCTGAGTGGTACGGAGAGGAAATGAGTGATAATATGTGGTCTCTTCAGAACAGCCTGAAAGTAGGGGTAACTTGTCAGTGATCTGTTTGTGCTGGACAAGCCCTCAACAAGCACTGTTATGCACTACAGTAACTTTTGAGAGTTAGTCAGCAAAGAAATGCCATTACAGATACACAACGTGTTACAACGCTGTTATGAAGTTGGTATCAGCTTTGTTTCACTCTGTTGTGAAGCCCTCTTTTTCTGAGCAAGAACTCACTTCTGATATGAAGACCAAGTTACAGGAGGGCCATGGCAGTGCAAAGCTGGGGGATTTAAGCTCTTCACTGAACTGATAGCTCTCACCTTTCCAAAGCAAACACAACAGGTGCAAAAAGCTACGTGTGCGGGGCTGTCTCTGCTCTGAGCCTGATTTTGGGTGGAGTTCCTTTACTGCAACTGAGATGTAACTTACCACGTGATGTTTAAGTAAGCTGAAGCGGTAACTTCATGGACTTGTCCTGGATGGATCAAAGCAACATCCACTTTTAAATCTTGGCGTTACAGACAGGCTGAAACCACTTTTAAATCTTGGAGTTATAGGCAAGCTGAAAGGTAAGAAGGGGGAAGATTTTCTCAAAATCTTTCTGGACAGAGATGAACATTCTATCTCTGCAGGAGAAATAGGGACATATTTCCCAGAGGCATCTCTAAATTAATCCATAGGAAGCTTCAATGAAACTGTTAATCTTAAATAAGAATGAAGAAGCCTGTGATATTAAGAACATGTAAAGATGACTTATTTTGTTGTTTACAAAACACGAAAACCAAATGTGTGCAACACTTTTGTCACTTACACAAGAGATGACCAAAGCCATGGCTTAGAAGAAATCAATCAACCATGTCTTTGGTTATGTATTAATTAGCCAAGAGATACAGGAATGGAAGATGAGGCCTGTGAGCACCTACATTTGGTGCTGACAGTGTGCATATGTGTGAAACAAGGACATGAGAAAAGCTGAATTCAGGCACACAATAAAGGGAGAGAAGATTTGTCCTTTTGGACCAAAGCACAAGAGACATCCTGGAGTCTGAAATCAAGGAACCTCCCTTTATCGGACTGCTGGTGCTGAAGGCGAGGGAAAAGGAGTCTAGAGTGACTGTGGGTGCTTATGCCACAACGTTGGAATTTGAGCCCAAACATGAGAATTTGCATGCCCTTAAAAACACAATCTTAAAACAATACTTCAAGAACGGATCAGGCAACATTAGGATTTTAACACAGTTTGGAATCCCAGGCTGTTGACAAGGAGGCCCTTCCTATAATCCTTTGACTAATTTTGAACAGCTGACAGGAAGAAAGCTGCACATCATTCAGTATTGCCTCTGTGAGCAGGGTAGATGCCTACATTGCTGGAATTCAAGAGGCTTGTGAGCAGAAGAAAGACTTCCAGCTACAAGGGATATGCAACTTACTTAGAACATAGTAAACTAATGCCACATTTGCTTTTTCTGTAATTTTTACTTATGTGTGTAACATACTTAAAATAAAAATTCAGAGGTAACCTAGTATTCGGTTTTGTGTGTACATATGGCAAATAAACCCAGAAATACTCTGTATCAATTGCATTTTATTTTACAACCAACAAAATTACATCAAATAAGGTAGACACCTGTTCCAGACTCTTCTGAGGGAGAAGGCACGTATGTGTGCATAATTGATTAAGCAGTGGATAATTTTATACATTTCTAAGGGCCTTTTATTTTGCCTATTGCCATTAATGTATTTGAAAAAACTCTTTTTATTGTTCCCCACATTTCTGGCCAGTTTCAGCTCCAGTTGAGCTTTGGCCACATGGATTTTCTCCCTACAGCAGCAAGCAGCATTTCTGTATTCTTCCTACGTCACTTGACCTTGCTTCCACCAGCCATACACCTTCCTTCTCTTGCCTTATTTCCAAGAGAAGATCCTTGCTCAGCCAAGTCAGCCTTCTGCCTTGCCTAGTTGACTTCCGATGTTTGGGAATTGCCTGCTCCTCTGCCCTTAGGATGTGATGTTTAAAAAGTGACCAGAATCGATGGACCCCATCACCTGCAAAAACACTTTTCCAGGGGACCTTACTTACCAATTCCCTGAGCAGCCTAAAGTCTGGCCTCCACATGTCCAGAGTTTTAAGTTTTGCTGGCAAACCAGAGAAGCGGTTGCAGCACCAAGCCTGACAGTTAAAATGTTTGGATGATACTCTTGGGCACACGCTGTGACTCTCGGAGCTCATCCTGTGCAGGGCCAGGAGCTGGACTTGATGATCTTTCTGGGTCCCTTCCAAATCAGCATGTTCTGTGATTCTGTGACCTAATACCGTTTAAATTTTCCTCAGAATTTCACTTTCTGTTCAAAGGACATTATAAAACACCAGTTCCCTACTGACAAGTCAGTCATTAGAGAAAACAGAAGGGTGTTTCAGTCTGCCCACAGTCACTTTTAAACATGGCCCACCACCCTGAGTGACTGGTATGTCTAGGAGACAATAATGTGAACTGAATGTGTATGTGTTTCTCCATTTGGTCAGAAAAGCTTATTTCCTGACCAAATAGATTGGGGTTTAGGTTTTTATTTGTTTGTGGGGGATTTTTTTTGTTTTGTTTTGTTTTTTGTTTGCTTGGGTTTTGGGTTATTTTGTATGTTTGTTTTTGTTTTTGTTTTTAATTATCACAGAATTATAGAATGTTAAGGGGTTGGAATGGACCTCAAAGATCATCTAGTTCCAACCCCCTGCCATGGGCAGGGGCACCTCACACTAGACAGGTTTGCTCAAGGCCTTATCCAACCTGGCTTTGAACACTGACAGGATTGGGATCATCTACAACCTCCCTGGATAACTGGTTTGAGTGTCTTGCCACCCTCACAGTAAAAAATTTCTTCCTAATAACTAACTTAAATTTCCTTTCTCTCAGTTTGTACCTATTCCCCCTTGTCCTTCACTACAGTTCCTGATGAAGAGTCCCTCTCCATCTTTCCTGTAGGCCCCCTTCAGGTACTGCAAGATTACTGTGAGGTCTCCATGCAACCTTCTCTTCCCCAGGCTGAACAGCCCCAATGTTCTCAGCCTCTCTTCGTAGCAGAGTTGCTCCAGTCCTCTTATCAACTTCGTGGCCCTCCTCTGGACTTGCTCCAAAAGTTTCATGTCTTTCTTATGTTGGGGACACCAGAACTGTATCCAGTACTCCAGGTGGGGTCTCATAAGAGCAGAGTAGAGGGGGAGAATCCCCTCCCTTGACCTGTTCCTTTTGATGCAGCTCAGGATTCCATCGGCTCTCTGGGCTGCGAGCACACACTGCCAGCTCATGCTGGGATTTTCATCAACCACCATCCCCAAGACTTTCTTCACAGGGCTGCTCTCAATCACTTCTTCACCCAACCTGTAGGTGTGTCTGGGGTTGCCATGACCCAGGTGTAGGGACCTCGCACTTTGCTTTGCTGAACTTCATGAAATTTGCATCGGCACACCGCTCAAGCCTGTCCAGGTCCCTCAGGATGGTACCCCTTCCCTCCAGTGTGTCAACTGCACCACACAGCTTGGTGTCATCAGTAAATTTGCCAAAGGTGCACTCGATCCCACTGTCCATGTCAGCATCATTGACAAAGATGTTGAACAGCATAAGCCCCAGTTCTGACCTCCTGGTATTTTTTCCCAATTTCCTCCTTGTTGGGATGCATTGCTGCTAAGCTTAGAGGAAGTGATCCTTGAAATTCAGCCAGCATTTCTGGGCTCCTCTGCCTTCCAGTGCTCTATCTCATGATACCGTGTGAAGTAGGTCCTTGAAGAGGCCAAAGTCTGCTCTCCTGAAGTCCAGGGCAGTGAGCTTGCTGTGTGCCCTCCTCACTGCCCCGAGGATCTTGAACTCCACCATCTCGTGGTCACTACAGCCAAGGCTGCTTTGGAGCACTAAATTCCCCACAAACTCCTCCCCATTGGTGACCCCAAGGTCCAGCACTGCACCTCTGCTCGGTGTCTCCTCTTGTTTGTTCCCCATACTACAGGTATTTGTGTACTGACATCTGAGCCGGGCCCTGGATAAAGCTGACTCACTGGCTGAAGTATCTGGAATGCCTTTGCATTATCTTTACATACTTTTAAAATATCTTTAAATATCTTTTTTTTAGGAGAGCGGACAAGAGGAAGTAAGGGAAAACTCACTTGAAAGGAGTTGATAAATAATCAGCAGTAAATGCTGAAACACTTTTAAAATTATTTCTTCAGAAGGATAAATAGGATCAGATCAGATAGGACAGAAAGAAAAAAAAAGGACTTTGCACAAACAACTATACCCATTATTTTTTTCTGAGCCAAACTGCAATACAGAAGATTGCGCCTGAGGCAACAACACTCTGAGTCAAATTTCAGGCTTAGAAGTTTCAGGCTGGTTGATTCTGGGGATTTGCTGTAGGCCCAGCTGTGCAGCAGAAGTGATCATGTTCAAGGCCACTTAAATGCGTTAAATTGTTTAGAAGAAGTAAAGCAGAGAGAAAATCTTATGCCAAGATGCTTCACTAAATCACAAAGCTGGAGAGAAACAGGGAACCTCCTAATGTGATGAAGGTTCCTGTACATCTGGGGTGTAAAGGATATAAAGAAACTCTTGAGGCATTGTAGGATAAAAACTAACATTAGCTAGAAATATTATGAATCAGAACCAGACAACTGAAAGATATAAGTTCATATACGACAGTAACTCCAGCACTAACAGGAAAATATATATAAAAAAATGATATATTGGCTGATAATCTTACAGAATGAGATACACATGTTTTTCAGCAAAGTATCTCAGAAGAGACAGTTCTTTCCTTGCAATATGGATCTCTGGCTCTAAGTAAACTGAATCAAAAATACTGATCCAGCTAGCCCAGCATACAGAGGATGAGCACATGCACACATTCCTTAGACTTTGACACTTCATTATTGAGGAGAACGTGTTTCTGTATTGCACAGTCTAAAGCCTGTTTTGATTATACAGAGTAATTGCTTTGTTGGACAGAAAAAATGGTTTTATTTTCTACCATTCTTCTTATTATCAATGTCCTCAGTTTTGTAAGATAATGTAATAGCATACACGTATGTTGGAACTGCTCTTCGTAATATTTTCTTACAATACTTTTTAGAATGAGGAATTCAGTTAATGTTGATAAATCCATGAGGTGGGAAACACCATAATATTTGTTTTATAAATAAAAGCTGGACACCTGGAAATCAGAAAGCTCCTGCAGAAGTCTGGATCAGAATCAGGGAGATGAGTTTTCCTGACTCTCCTGTGGATGCCTTAACTACAGGAGCTTTCTTGTTATTATTTCTTGTGGGTTTCATAATTTTTTCATTGATTTTTTTTCCCTGTGACCTGCATTGTTCTATTGTTCTATCCAACAGTGAACCATCTGCATTCAAGGATAACAATAAGCATTATATATAAAATTACTCATGCAGACCGAGTTTGTACAACTGTGATTAGGAAATATGCAGGGAAATACTGTGTCACATGGGGAAATTACCCCAAAGTGAAATTTCAAGAGTCACACGCTGGAGTTAAATGAATATCCAAAATGGCAATGAGGGGAAGCTAGAGGACATAATCCACAAAATGCTGAGTGTATGAATTATAGCCCTTAGCTAAGCCTGATTTGTGAGACTAGTACTTACACAGCAGATAGCCCAGGCTGACAGTGACCTTGACAGCACTGCAACAGTAATATTTTCTGTAAAGGCTGAACAGTTTTCAACCTATTTCTCCTGAGTGGGAGCTACAAGCATGCTTGTATTCAACAACGTGGACCAAAACAATCCTCAGTATGTGCCCGTAAACGATACAAACAGAATATGGCTCTTTGGGCATGCTAAGTTCCTCCCTCCCTTCTTTCTTCTGCCCTTGATAAGACCCTTTTGGGAGAGCATAAAGAGCTTCCCCCTGGAGCATGTGTCCTCTTTCTTCCCCCTCTCAGTGCAGAGCCGAGCAGCGATGCAGCACAAAGGGGATCTGGTTCCAAGTCCACTGAGCAACTGCAAGTATTTAGTGACCTTCTCAACCAATATGCCTGCCCTTTGGGAGCTGCAATTGATTTTCTTCATCTCTGTATGTGAAGACAACTCTTCTACATTATGTTACAGCTACACAGACAGGTAAACTGTAAGTGCTTTTCCCACAGCCCCTTTCTAAGCATCAGTGAAACTCTGGTTCTCAGTCATTTGTGGAACAAATTGCTGGGGAGATTAAAGAGTTAAAAATAAATGCAGCACCAAGTTTTTTAGCTGATGGTCTGTTCTCTCTTCACTTTGCTGCCAAGACCTGTGTTTGTAATACTCTGCTTTTCGCTGGCTACGGCTGATATTACTTCTGCGTCAAGCTGGGAGAAGAGTGCTGTTAACTCTCCGGAGTGGTGACGTAAATCCTGAAAAATCCAGCAAGGGAATGGGCGGTGGCAAGACTGACAAATCACTGCAAGGAGTGGTGGGTCCTTTGAAGGCTCCATCTTGTGTCCAAGCCATATGACTCTTGAGGCTGAGTTGCAAGTGCATCTGTTACACTGGAAATGGACAGCCTGGGCTCTGTTACAAGACAGACACCACAACCAGTGTCAAAAAAAAAAAAACCAAACAAAGTCACAGACCAACCCTGTGGACAGATTGAAAGGCAAGGGGTAACAACCGAGAGCAGAAACAGGTCCTAGAGGAAACATGGCTTGCACAAGCCCAGCACAAACGTGGGCTTTGGTCCTCGCAGAGTCTTTCAGTTGCTTCTGTGAAGGGAGTAAGAACAGCCTGTAGTGGTTGGGGTTTCTTGTGTGTTTGTTTTAAAAAACATTTCCACTGTGCGCCTCAGTTTTCCTATCTATAAGTGGGAGTGAATGGGTTCAAGTGTGAGAGGTAGGGAAACTGGCAGTATTTACAACTTTTCTACTTGGAGCTGAAAGGAAATTTTTGCCCAAGTTGTCCTTCAAGAGAGAGAACAGGAGGCTTGAGCTGCTGGACATTAATATAAAGGCAAAAAGGCCCTGCTGACAAGAGAAACTGGATTAATAAGAATTAGGAAGAAGAAAAACTCAGGAGTCTCTGCAAATGCTGGGGTCTAGACCAAGCACCTGTAACACAAATGTGTGACAGTTCCCACCCACTCCCTTTTGCTATTTTCATCACATCTGAATTCCAGCTCCGCGAATTCACTCTCACATCTGTTCTCAGACTTGGTATCAACACCGATTTAATCACATTCCTTCCATCTACTGAGCTGGAAGTGTAGGGCTATGTACAAGCCAGGAGAAATTAACCCCTTCCCTACATTAGCACCAGCTAGCATGCCTCCCTTGAGATGTGGCTGCTGGTGTTTGAGTGGGCAGCAGGGTTGATGGGGCTGCGTCAGCTCCCCAGATGTAGGGTGAGCCGAGCACATTACTGCCAAAACAGCCTTGCTGATACACAGTGATTACAGGAGGTCTGGAAGGCCAGCAGCATTTGGGGCTCTGTGAACAGGAGCACAGCCAGCAGATCAGGTAAGACCATCTACTCAGCCCAGCCTCTTAGACCATGCCTGGCTCCATCATCCAGTTCAGTACCCCCAAAATTGTCCCCAGGGCAGTGAGAGCTAGAGGGACTGGGCCTTGCTCAGCATGGAGAAGAGGTGGGTTTGGGGAGACCCTAAAAGCAGTTCCTCAGTACTTATGAGGAAGTTATAAAGAAGACAGAGCCAGGCTTTTCACAGTGGTGCATGGTTGGAAGATAAAAGGCAATGAGCATAAACTGAACAAGAGTAGTTCAGACAGGAATATCATTTTCCCCGTGAGGGCAGTCAAACAGCAAACAGGTTGTTCACAGGGGTTGCAGAGTCTCCATCCTCAAAGATTTTCAAGACCTAATTAGACAAAGCTGTAAGGAACTTGGTCTGGTCCTATAGCTTACCCTACTTTGAGCAGGAGACTGGACTAGAGACTTTCTGAGGTCCCTTCCCACCTTAGTTATCCTATGAATCTACACTTTTCATGGTCAGAGAAAAACTATAACTGCTTTTGAAGATGTTAATCGCACTACAAATGGAACACTCTAAGACATTCACCCTCTGCCAGTAATGACCAAAGGTATCTCACACAGAATTTTTAGACTACAGTACGAAACGTAGCTGTGGGTAAAAGAAAGAACAAACTATGAACAACTTGTGCCTCAAAAAGAAGAATGCAAGTCAAAAAAGGCAACAAACTTGATTTTTTAAACTTTACCTCTTCACTCAAGGACAAAAACACAAGGATACATGGAATGCTATCAGAGATGTTTCTCTGTGCTCTGGCTTTTCTCAAGATGAAATACTTCTATTGGCCCTTGCAGGAATTCACAGTCTCCAGAATATCTTGTACTTGAATTTTGTAAGTGTTCATAATATGTGACATTTAATAACAACAATTTTTGTCTTCCTCCCATCCCTGAGTCTCAGAACTATATGACAGCAAAGGGCAAGTGACTCCACATGCACACACGAGCTCAGGGAGACAAGTGTATGGTCTTATAGTTTTTTTGATCTATGCAGCACTGAGCCACACCATGTTTTATGTGTGGATAAAAAAAAAAACACCAAAAAAACCAAAATAAATTCCTGACCTGTGGCACACTGTGTCAAAAAAAAAAGCCAGTCTCATGTTTACACAGCCTTTGTCCTTGTAGACATTGGGCTTTGGGAACTGCTGCCTTGTGGGGCAGTTCAGCAGGAGGGTCACCGCTGAGGGAGCTGCAAATCCACTTTCCTAGCTGAAGGAAGCAGCTCTCCTTTTCCACACTGTCTCACACAGCTCCCATTCTTGGTCTTGCAGCTGTGCCCTTAAGTTGCTAGAAGCTGAGATCCCAGATCAGATGCTGGGACCTTTCTTCTAGGATGCATACCACTGGTTCTGAGGCTATGTCTTTCATCTAAGCTCCTCTAAACATGCATTTTACAGGACCTAAGTTTTTCAGAAACTCCTTATTCCTGTCTTATTTTCTCGGGGTAGTAGCAGTAAGCCTATGTTAAGGACTATGAAGTGCTTCTATCTTATGATAAGTGCCCAGGATAAACAGATGATCTGTGTGGGACTTTTGGGAGGGCTCCTGGTACCCAGGAAGAAAAGAGATTTCAATACCAAAGCAGCTCTTTTGTTAAGTGCACAGAGCAGTGTCTACAGGCAAATCAGGTTGCCAGGCCCTCTGTCCTACTTATTACATAAATACAGTCAAGTGGATTAAGATCCGGGCCATTGTCACTGGCTCACTGCTTTCGACTTAAAAGGACTAGTTGAAGTGCTCCTTCCCTTGGAAAAAAAAAATCTACTCTCCCACGCTCCTACCCCCAAAACCCACCCAACATCAGTAAAACAAGACAAGTGACACTCCTACAGCTCCTAAACAACCAAATTTGGCAAAGTTTGCATTGACCCTAAAATAAGAGATTCTCCCCTTAGTTCATGCTTCCTGTCACCTATGCAGGTGTCAAATCTCCTGGGTTTGTCTTCACACAGCTTCTTTTCATTTCACTCCATCTTAACAGCTGTGTCTCTGGTAAATTCTGCTAGTACATTTCCATTAACATTAGCAAAAGGCTGACAACAACTGTCGGTATATGAAGATTAATCTTTATATAGCATGCAGAACACTGATCTGTTCTACATCTTCCAGAACAGCCTGTACTTTGTTTCTACTCCTTCTCAACAATAGCTTTCATTAAAAAAAAAAAAAAAATTAAAAAAAAATCCACTGTATTTTAGCATTAATATGTCCACATTGTTATTCTCCCAGGCTTCGCAATTCATGCTCTAGTTGGCAAACTATTTCTCTTTCTGCTAGCAGCACAGTAGATGAGTGGAGTTACTCCATATTCCTAAGAAATACAGCTTTCAAGAAATATTCACAGGTTATCTTATTAACATTTTGTAGCATAGAAAGAGTTAAAGCTTTTGCCACATTAAATAGCAACACGCAACCAAATGCATGGGAGGCCTAACCTGACATAAACACAATGGCATGGTAAGTGTTAAAGCTTTGTATATGGTAAGTCAGGGCTTTGAAAAACATCTCAGTTGGGAGCAATTTTGGAAATTTTTGAAACGTGAATTACTGACTTTTTTCCTCCTCCCCCCTTCAAATGGTCTGCGAGGATTGGTCGCCTCAGAGAAAAAAATAAATAAAATAAAGCGTCGACACTTGACATACTCAATCCATCCATAAAAGTAAACATGCTTGAACGGCAGTTGAGCTTTTCTTTTACTAAAGAGCATGTGGAAGCAATTACCTGAATGTAGATGTGATAAAGAGTGGATGAAATGCAAACCAAATGATGCCTTATTACTTAATATAAAGAGACTGTTCTGTGAGATCAAAGTGGTGCTGCACAAAATCTAACGGGCTTCACTGGAGAGAGAGGCTTGTTTAAAACATGGATGCATTTTGATGACATGCTAAGTAGACAAAACTAGGGTAAGTTTAAAGGGTTTCAGAGAACCTGACCTATGGTCTTCAATAACATCTTTACTCTCCTCCTACCTTTTGCAGATCTGTGCTATCCCCAGATGCTGTGAGGGTGGTGATGAGAAACTTCCCTGGTCTCATCGTTGCTGAGGATGAGAACTTCACAATCCCAAGACCTGAAAGAGATGTCAGCATCAGCACCCCCTGTGGACATGGGAAAGACCTTCTCTGTACATTTGCATCAACCCCTTGCACTGGGGCCATCCTGTGCCTCAGCCTTCACTCTGTGCACACTTGCTACATCAGCACATATTTGTCCTTTGAGTCAATATGAGAAAGGAAAGGCAGCAAGACAACCTCTCCCAGGGACAAAAAAAACTGAAGCAGAATAGAAACCTTAAGAGTAATTTCCAAACGTTTTCCTGCCACAACCCAGTTAATAGAATACAATTCCCATCAAGATCCTGGTTTGTACTCCACCACTTTCTCTGGTGTTAGTTTTGTTTCTCTATCACTTTATAGGAACTTGTATTTTTAAAAAGCTGCATGCAACAGGCAAGGAGAAGGTATGTTGGGAAAGTGGTGTAGCAGTTTCTGCAAAACTCCACAAAAACATCTGAACTTGCTGCCTTGCCTTATCTTCCCTCTCATCCCCCACCTGCCACCATCCCCCTGGCCTGGGAGCTGCTGCTTATTGCTTTTGCCCAAATGTTATTTCTGATCATGTAGATTTGGCCATCATCTTTGTCAGAAGTCTGTAGAGTAGCTCAGTGATTGACAGTACTGGGTCCCACCATAACCAAAATCAATGAGCAATAAAGTTAAGAATCCAAGTCATGCATAGAGAAAGTTAACTGACATTGGACTGTAAGCATTAATTAAAAAGAAAAAGAGAAAGCACTTTTAACTAGGAACATTGGGTCTTTAGTTATTGAAAAGATTTAAAAAAAAATTGAAGTTAAAAAGAGCATGCACAGAATTAATGCTGCCTATCTCCCACAGCATAAGCTCTTTCAAAAAAATATATCTTAAATTCCCAAAGGGACTACTTTGTTTTGTTTTTCAATTACATATGATAATGGGGACCATTTGGTGAATGACTCTGCTGCTTATGCCTCCAATAAAACCCAGGGTATGGTACCTCATTCATGCTTATTTAACAATCTCATAAAGAAAAAAAACTAAAACAACACCATAACAAAATTATGATTGAATCAGACATTCTCCCTTCTCACCAATGAAGGATTGTTAAGTGTTGCTATTGAAAACTCATTGTTATGCACTATTTTTGCAGTGGCCACAGTGTTCAAAGAGGCTTAAGAAGCAAATATGAAACACACTTGCCACCTCAAAGAACACAGAGTTTACAGTGGCTTTGATCATACACTACCTAATCCTTTCATTTTAGAGGGGTTATTCACAAGAATAAATATTAAAATAATACCAAGTAGTGGCACTGTCAGATCATAATTAGATGTGAACATGACACACTGCAAGACAAAAGAAAGGTGGCAAAATGTAATGACTGAGTACAGCTCACCTGGGTGCTGTAGCAGCTTTTCTATTTTCCCTTCTTCCATTTTCATGTCTGTTTGGAGTCAGAAACCAGAGGCCCAGAAAGAGCCAGGAACAACAGGGTGGGGATTGGGGGCAGTGGCACTGCCAGTGCAATTTAGAGTAATGGCAATGTTGCTAAAACAACCATCAGCAGAGATATTCACTTTCGTACAGCCATTCCCCTTAAATTCTGAGTGAAGTAAACGCGCCTTCCTCTGGGATTTATTCACATGCATGCAGCACCCCAGTAACTGCCTTGACTTCACACAGATGTATTTAGGAGCAGAATCTGACCCCAGCCTCTGAATTTCTTATGAAAATAAGGAGCTTAATTATCAAGATGAGAAACTGAAAAGCTCCTAGTGACAGCAATTGGGAAACCTTACCTTTGCAAAATGTACCAGGTGACCTTAAGTACGTCCATTTTAGCTGACTGAATTAATTGACCCAAGAGACAGATTTCAGGTGTTTTCACCTGACAACACCCAGTGCTTCCTGATGGGGTAGAACCGTGTTGTCTAACAGAAACTTTCCATTTTAGCAGCTAATGGTTGCACTGACAGATCAGGAGGCAAAAGGAGGTCTGGCTGTTCTGGAGAGGAGCACTTTGCTGCCCCATCCCTGGCAGTGATTAAGGACAGGTTGTATGGGGCTTTGAGCAACCTGGTGTAATGGACTGATTCAAAAATGGAGTCTGCTTTGCCATTGTCTCGGGCATGGAGCTAAAAAGCCTTGATGCCACAGCTAGGCTGCTGCAGGAGCCGAGCTCCTTGCAAAAAGTTCCAGGAGGTACCTAGCAATCCAGCAGAGGCAGTTAGGAGAGCAAAAAGAGATAAAACCCTGTTACAACCAAGAACATGGCAAGAATTTACTCTCCCACATAAGGTATGCCAGGCAGATCTTGCTTGCAGACTGGAGAACCTGCCAGTGGACACTCAGAGCCCATCTTGGTACCAGCCAAATTTTCTCAGATACTGTGAACTGGCCAATGGGCATCTGGGGGCTACCAAGGCAAGGGTATTTAAGGCCATGCCTGGGGACCCCTGAGGGGGGCTGTTGGAGGACTGCTGTGGGAGCTGCTGCCACTCTGTTACCCTGCTGGTTCGGCTCATTCCTCGGAGGCTATGAGGTGACCAGGGAAGAAGCCCAGCAGAGATCTACCAGCTTGCAAGCCAGCGGCACTTCATAGTGGTGGGAACTCCTGTCCTGTGCTTTTAACAATTACAATTAGCTTTTCCTACTTTTCTGTCTTCTTTCTCTCTGCTCTTTTGTGTTACACAGTAAAGCTGAATTATTGTTTTGGGATTCAGCGTCTGGCCTCATTTGTGCCTTAATCTCACTTATGGGAATGTTTTAGAACCTGGTTCCCCTCTACATCTAAGTGGATCAGAACACCTGGTCTAGTGGAAGGTATCCCTGCCCATGGCAAGGGGGCTGGAACAGGTGATATCTTCCAATCATTCCATGATTCTGTGTTTCTATGAAATCTGTGTGCTCACCGTGTCCCCTGTGGACTGATGACACTCCAAGCACCAAAGAGTGGTCCTGGTGGTCTTGCTGATACCTGTGCTTAATTGCTGAGTCTGGATCTCAGAGAGTGATGGTAGGGATATGTGAGAATGGATGGGCACTAGGGCTGGGCATCACTCAGGAGACAGGATTTGGAGCCTTTGCTCCCAGCTAAAAAAAAGCATCTGGTTGCAGAGGCAGCTGGAGGAGGTGCTCTATCATTCTTTGACATGGGGTGCTTTTTTCTGTTCTGAAAACAACTCCCGTGCCTGGCAACTGCATTCAAGTCAAATACTAGACCCACTTCTGCATCCGACTGCTTGTCAATCCCACATGCCACAGAAGGAGCTGCAGTATCTGTCCTTCACAGCTGTGGAAATGCAATTGTATTGTGGAGAGGCGATCTTTAATCACTCAGAAATTCACCATTTCATTTCATTTTTAAGCATTTTCAGGATTTATTTTTTCCCCTGAGTGTTGAGGACTTTCTATAAAATAAAATAAAACAGGTTCATCTCCAAGGAGATGTGGGAAGCAGTTTTGGGGAAAACTAACACTTAACAGAAGTCTCAGATAACAACATGAACACACGACAGAAGGCTGCGATGCTGCACGTGCCCAGGGCATGCCCCAGACTCCAGAAGAACTCTGTGTGTCCTTTCAGGCCACTTCACTGTTCTCAACTGCTTTTTATGGCCACGTCACAGCTTCAGAAAGCAGACTTCACCCTCTTTTAAACTTGACCTGCGCAGCCTAATTGCATGAGGACATAGCCCAGTGTCTGCAACATTACAGACACTTCCATGATGAATTGGATTTGTCAGTTTCTGGGCTGTGGTCTTATAATGCACTATATTATTAAGTTTCTTTTGCCTTAAGTTGCCAGCTAATGGAATAACCTCTTTGTCTTTATTAGAAGGAGTCCACAGCTTTATTAAGTTACATAATTTACAACCAATAGCGTAATCAATAAAGCATTAACAAGCACGTAACCTTAGACAAACCTCACATACTGATTTCTTTAAACATTCTCACAAAGCCTGCCTTTGGCTGAAAAAAACCCATTTGTTCCCAGTGGCAACTCCCCAGAAAATTATGCATTAAGGTGTGGGCACTGGAGGACAAATTGAATTGGCTTCCTTGGAAATAAAGCTGATTCTCTTCTGTTCTCTGTTCACCCACCTCAGAATGGTTATTTTTTTGCAATTCTGAAGGAAGCTCCAATTTTCTCTTTTGTGCCTCAGCTTTGCAAGAAAATAGCGTGTGTTGCAAAATACAGTAATTAGCACAGAGATAAACATGAACGTAAATAATCTCTTAGCATGGGCAAAAACGCATACTACAAAACCTGTATTCAGGTTTAAGCTCTGTTAATCACCTGATGGTGATTAACCCTGGGGATTCTCAGGTGGACTGTAACAAGCTTTGTGATATAAAATTTGACCTAGCCCTTTGTCTGCATTAGGTAGGAAGTTGCGTTTAACATCAGGTAAGCAACTAATTTTTTTAACACCTCATGTAAATATATTTTCCAACTGTAAAAAAAGTATCTCATGCCTCTTGCGTGCAATTTAATGGATGATACTGATACACCTCCAGTTATGTTTTCGATGCAATCAGGAGAGCTACTATTGTGTTATCCCTACCTCTCTAATTTCAAGATTATGGGAAAAAACCCCAAACCATCAGACACTGTCTGCCAGGGAATCTATGTGCATTATCACACTGCAGAATTGCACCAGTGATAATTTCACAAGTAATTTAGAACCAAGCAGGAGGAAGTAGCAGAAAAAGCATCTCAGGGACGCACCTGAAAAGAAATAGAGCAGATGTGCATCTGCTCCATCTTCAGTTTCAGTGATTTGGTGAAGGCATACATATAATTTCTGAAACAATTAAGTGCTTAATCTTTTGGTAACCTATATCCTTGAGCAGTACATTTATGTAGGGAAATTTTGTGGACTCTGCTTTCCTTTAAAACCAGAATAATCTATTCATTTTGCAAGACACTGAAAGGTTTCCTTGTCAAAAGGGATGTATGTAGGCAAGGTGGAGGAATAAAGCTTCCCAGCAAATGTTGGGGACTAGTGTGCAGAGTTCCCACGTCCCCTTTGGAGACTTTATCATTTAACAGCCACAACTCCCCTTTATTAGATCACTATGAAACAAGTGCCTGGAGGGAGTCAGAAATGAATTGAATTTTGTAGATTTAAATGATTGTGTGGGACCTTTTTGGTTTAATATATACCCTAGAGAGGTTTGCTAGTAGAACTTGGGAACTTTATAATAAGAATAATTCCTTAGCTAGAGATCTTTATCTTGTTACATTAATGATTCACTGGGGGGTTATACCGGAAAATTAAGGCAAAATTTTAAAAAGGCTATTAGATCAAATCTTCTTATAGAGAACATGCACAGAGATGGTCAACAAAGATTTATAGGCTGGTGAGATAAGCAGTTTACTGCCTTTGTGCTGCATGCACAGGGCGGTTGGCCATTTCAGGAGGTCCCGTCTGCGCTGCCGCTCGGTGTTGTCCCCAGCTCCCAAGGTAAGGTAAGGCTTTGCTGGCTGCCTCCTGCTTGTGTTCTGCAAAATACACCCACAGCAAGGGAGTGCATGTAGGTAGTGGGTTTAACCACCTTAGCTTCAAAGGTTTGGTGCAGACTCCGCATCCAGACCTATTTTTCTACATCTCTGCCTTTATCCCCGAGGTTTCTCGGTGCTATTCCTCAGCTCCAGCTCTGCTATGTCAGTCCCAGCAGAGTCTATTTATAGTGCCCACAGTTCCTGCTGGATTCAGTGGACGCTCAAGGTCTCTAAATAGCAACTGTGTGGTCTCCAAGGATGTGCCATTCGGAGAATGTAGACTCTGCTCGTACTTTGCCCATGCAAAACATTTACTGTGTTTCTGCCATTTATAGCTGCCACTGTAAAGGGCTTTGAAAGCCTGTTTCCCATATCACATGGTTTTACCTGTGATCACAACCTACCAGTTTAAATGATAATATCAGGGAATTGAAGGATCAACTACAATCCCCACAGCTGAAGCTAAGCATCCAAAAATAACAAGGCAATTAGGAACATGCAGAGTGGCATTTTAGGCCTAAGGAGGGTGATTTTTTTTTTCATCCAGCTGGGTTGGATTCCCATTGAAAGTCAGTAGAAATGAAAATTGAATAACGCGGTACCTTTTGCAAATCCAAGCAGAAATGGAAAGAAATGGGGATCGCAGGAACATGCACTTGGATTTTGCTATCAAGTTACCATCAGGATTTGCAAAGAAATCGCTGGTAATGGATATATTTACAGTCATAGCCAGTGCTTCGATCTTGAGTGTGACAGTGGGGAAAGAGAAAGCATGCTGGCTTTTGCTAGCCAGGGGCTGCAGAGAGAGTGGTAGCCACCAGAGATGTCTGAGAAGCCCTGATTGGCCCATTCACTAAGAACATCTGCTCCAAATGTCTGTAAAAGTGTGGGCTTTGTCCCAGGTGCCATACACCAAGCACCCTTTGGCCCTTTCTTTGCTGTTTTTACCTCATCCCCATGTCCATGATGGGTGAAAGGTAATTCTCTTGGCCACCTCTTCTCTCCCATGCACAAATCTTCCAAGACAGCTGTAAATCTGGATGTAAGAACCCCAAGGAGACTTGTGGAAGAGAAAAGCCCAAGGCTAAAATCCACTGCAACAGATATAAGGAGAAGAAAATCTATACTGTTATTCTGTAGCTCAGTGGGAGTTGAGGAAATCCCACACCTCTTGGGGCCAAGTCTCCCAAGAATGATTTTGGGATAATCCTGGACAAAGAACCTTCCATGCTTAACATTTTTATGAAGGCAGAATGAGAGCATTGTGAAGAGCGTAACATGCACTTAGTATAGATCTGAAAAAAAAATGTCAAAGGAAATGAATTTAAATTCCTCTAAATGCAATTAGAGGTGACAAGATTTCTCATGGTGAGAGGCTGCATTAAAGCAAAAGCTAAAAGTTCCCATCCAGTTCATAAAGCCTTAGGTAGCTATTGGTAATGTGAATTAAATTAATCAAAATGGGTAAAAGCTAATGATCCTCTTGGGAACAAAATTAGCTCCTTAATGAAAGAAATGGAGTTCAGAAATTATAATAGAATATTAGCAGATGTGCCCTTTGGAAATTATAAATTTGCAAAATCCCCTTATGTAGATATTAGTTTGAGTCAAATTATCACTAAATCTGACCCTGGAGATGTGATGTGAATACGTGCACTACAGTCTGTTCAGGAGAACCTGGAATCCTCTGTCAGCAGTTCCGCTGGGCTGGGTTGTGTGCCACAAAGTGCTTTCTCAAATCAGCAACAGGGGACAGCCAAAACCCAAAACTTCTACTTGTAATCTGCTAAGCTCCTGCTAAGGAGTCCTACTGCCTCCTGTGGCCTCTGGCTTGCTGAGAGTGATTATCCTATAGGAGAAATTTTAAGGAAGGCTCACATTTCATCAGGACAGAGGTGGTCCTTGTCCTTGTGGCTGTCCCAGGCAGTGAATGTTCTGTTCTGGATGTGGGTCACTACCTTGTAACCAAAGCTTAAAGAACAGTTTATCAGTGTGGATCAGCATGTAGTGAGGAATGGGACTCATCAGAGATCCAAGGCATGTCAAAGTCACAGAAAGCAAACAAAATCCCAGAAAACAAACAAACAAAAATATGATGAATTGCTCATGTTGAGACTACAAAGAATTTATTACATGTTTTTATGGCTCTTTCCAGCCAAGAACTTTTCTCATCCATTTATGGAAAACATAAAAGCCACTGGGAGTTAAATAGGATAAAAACTAGATTTAAATCATCCTTACACATGCTGCTCACATCAGCATACAGCTGTTTTTCAGCATTTGGAGTCCTTGAAACTTTTAAGCCATTTAGAACAGCATGTGATTGGTATGAAAAATAGCACAGGCTTTCTTTTTATAAAAAGAAATCACGCTCCGGGGTGCTGGATGCAGGGACTCCAGAAGCCAAGAAAGATGTTTGAAGTGCTTATTGGCATTCCAGGACCCAGAAAACTCTTCCTGCCTCACGCTATTTCATAGCAATCCTGATGCATCCGCCCTGGGAACAGAACAAGGAAGACATTCCCTCTGGTGCAGATGGCTCATGCACAGCACAAAGCCTGCTTAAGTCCCCAGTTTGAGGATGTAATGTGCACAGTTTAGGGGATGAGCTCTTCCTCTTATTTTTGTATTTATAGCACAAGTGGAGGCACTGTGAGCTTCGTCATGCTGTCCTGCCAAAGTTGATTCAGCTCAGCTTGGACTGTCAGGAGTTTGCATGCTTCACTCAATAAGCCAGCAATCGTAAAGAGATCTTGCACAAGGGCAAATCCAACAGCTCTCAGGAAAGTAACTTCTCCCCCCATCCCAGAAGGGAACAATTCCCAGTTTGCACGAATCAGAAGACAAGCAAAAAACATTAGACAGGGACAGGAAGGAGAGGGGAAAAAGAAATCCCACTGAAATTTGTGAACATGTGACTAGGGGAAAGAGGGCCACAGCTGAAAGTGGTCAAATTAGGATGGTGTTTGGGAATCATGCAGTTATAACATCAGGCACAGAAATGTGGGATTCTTTGCTGCTCAGTTTGAAAAGGCTTTGCAAAGATGGATCTGCAACATTATTACTACCTTTCAGATTAGAAAACTGAAAGAGAAAAAACAGTGACTTTGCCCAAGTTTTAAAGAGCAAGAGTCCTAGTTTTTACAGATCATTCAGATTTTGAGAGTTGACTTTATTCTGAATTGCAATGAAACCCCCAAAGTCTGAAATTATCAGGAAAGGAGAATTTTTTAAAAAATCCCTCACTGTATTTCAAGTTGATTGACAGCTTTCATTGTAATGGAAACTGAAACATTCTGTTTTGACTTTGACTTTTTACAGTTAGCATTGTGTTGTAGCAAGAAAGCTAATACAAAGTAAAAAAATAATCAAGGTAGAAAATTGTTTAAAAATAAAAAATAGGTGGAGATGGTTCAACACTACCCTGTCAGAACTTTTTCCAGTGACTTCCTTCCAGGAGTCTATTGAAAGAAGTCCTCCTTTGCAAACTGTTCTGATTTCTGGTGGCAATAAAGTCTTTCTGCAATTTTTCTGACCAACTGTGCCAGGAATAAAACTCTGACATCTCAATTCTCCATCTAAGGAGAAATGACATTTTAAATGTAAGAATACTTTAATACAAGAAGTACCATTTCATGTCTTCAGCAACATGACTTTTTTTCCACAGGGTATTGAAACTGCCACGCTGGGTCTGACCTGAAATTCATTCAGGCCAGCATGTCTTAGTCACTGACAGCCCTGAGTTGCCTGATCTGGTTTTGAACTTCTTTTTAGTTGATACCTGCAATGTTCAGTGGTCTATGAGTACCACAGTTTAAGAACTTACATCATATATTGTGACAAAAAATGCTTTTATTTATTTCAGTCTTGCTGCTTCATAGTTTTCATTGGGTACCTCACGGCTCTGGTACTGACAGAAATAATGAATCACCATTCCCCATTTGCCTCCTCTACATCACTCTCAGATCTGTAGACTTCTCTGATATTCTTCCTCAAAAGTTCTCTCATATTGTATTGTCCTGAATAATTGTATCCTTTCTGCAGAACTTTGTCTCTTCATGACTCACTAGCTTTGCTGAAAATCACACAAATACAGAGAACAACAGCAAGAACTTTGCTGCCTGGTAACTCTCCTCCCTGCCTTGTTCCTTGTACTGTGCAACACACAAGAATGTCCCTTCCTTAAAATCTTGTGGTGAGAGATCTTGTCAAAAGACTTGTGAAAGATAAGTTCATTACTTATCAGCTGGATCACATAGGTAGTTGCTAGCTCCTTCAAGTTTCTCTGATATGTTTTAAAGGATAGATTTTACAAAATCTACACAGTCCTTTTGAAACAACATGCAGGTATTTCTTTGTCTAAGAATTCTGTTTACGATTGTTTCGAAAAATTTTACTGGAGATTTACTGGTCTATAGTTCCCAGTGATGCCTACAGTCATTACTAAAGACCAGTGAAACATTTACCACTATATATTACTCTGGCAAAAAATGATAGGTTACAGGTGACAACTAGTTGTTGAATAATTTCATATTGGAACTTACCTGTAACTCTTCAATGACCTCTGTCTTGTTCTTGTGATTTGTGCAGCAATCTCTTCTATTGATGCTTCTATTTTAGATTGCTCCTTAGGCTACTCAGCACCAAACACAATTCTGGTGTAATCCTAGTCCAAATACAGTACCTGTGTCACAGGTAATGAGTAGCGAGACCAATAATTTATTTCATCTTGCCATGACGACCTTTCTTTTCTTAAATCTCTTTTGCTTCTTGCTGGGGTCATTAACTCTCTTCCTGTATCAAAGGCAGTTGCATTTGTTGTTGCTGATTCTGCTGCCATTTTCACCACTGGTACCATTTATGTTTTTGGAAAGTTCTCCTGAAAATCTGTTTTTTACTTAATTTAGTTTTACATTTAACATGCAAAAAATTATCTTTTCTATTTTTCTCATTTTAATGCTTGCTTTATCTCTAATAGTTCTCTTTTACTTGATGTTTTCATACTTACTATGGTATCTCTAGTCTTATTCCTGTCTGCAAGCATTACTTTCCCCTTCTATTTTTCTATGAATGGTGCTCCAGGACTTTTGTTGACAAATACTGGAACTTACTGTTGATATTTACTACGTGCATTAATCAAGGGCTATTTTGTGACTAGTGCCACCTGAGGAGTATAAAATGTTAATAGCTATTGGATCAGTTTAATTTCTTTGTCAATTGTTGACATTTTTATTTCACCACTGAAAGCTGAGAAAGAGTAAATGCAATAAATCCATGATAAAACACACTGCAGTCTCATAGTCCGCTGACTTATTCTCTAATCCATAGCACTTTTTAACCCCCTACCTTGCTTTTCCTAGTCCAGCACTTGTGAAATCTAGATTATTTTCTAGGTTTCTTAGAGATCTCATATCTGCCCATCATCAAACGACCCCACGTATTCAATAAGAATAACAGCACTTCCTCACTTTAGAGATGTAATTAGTGTGAGAAGATGTACAGTAAAGCAAGCACGTACCAGTTCAGTGCATGCTATGTGGGGGAAAGATTTTCATCACCCCACCATGCGATACTTTCTTTGAAGATTTCCAGACCTCAATCCCTTTATCTACACGTTCTGTGAAAATGGAGTCTACTTACTGAGATGTAAGACCTGACACGTGTGAAAATGGATTCGCATCTACTGTTAAGGATTGCCCACCATTTTCTGTATTTGGGAAGAGAAGTAATTTTTGTTGAAATGAACAAACTTGCCCTGGAGCCCAGTGAAACACTGCAGACAAGTTCATACATAGTAGGAGGGGTTGAGCCTCCTGTGGTTCAAGGTTTTATGATTCCTCTGAACTGCCTTTGGGGAGAATTGGAGAGTTTTTGAGCCTGGATTGAACCTGTGAACCATGTCTTCCCAATTCTGAAACATGAGGGTCCACAGAGGAGGAGCACCCAGCCTATTCCCAAAGAGCCAGCTGCACACAGGGCAGAGGTGATCTGGCAGACAGCTTTCATTTACGGCCACTTTCCAGGACCTAAGGGGCTTTCTGACATTAAACAGTCACTGATTCCTCCTCACCCGGGCAGGATTTGTCCTCTGGAAATGTGCCCCCGCTGGGGCACCAAATGACCCAGCATACTCCTGAATAGGGCTGGTGGCAAGGCTTTTGTGGGGTGATGTCTACACAGCATGAGACTGCTCAGATCTCTGCTGAGGCTCAAGCTGCCATTGCCTGCCCCATGACATGAGGAGGTGAGGAAACACCACCCCACTGCTCCACTGCTGCAGAGGCAGCATCCAAGAGTCAGACTCTTCGAAAGACCTAGCCCAAAATGCTTGCTGCTTGTTTTCATAAACCTGAAGCCTTTCTGAAGTTCTATTTAATGTTGATCCTAACAGCAGTTCTTAGTATTGCCTTCAAGAATCTCTGTGTTCCTAGGGGCTTGGAGCCCCTTGGAAGTTATCCAGCTCTGACACAGGGCTGAGAGAAACAGTTAGACAGAGTCATTTGCACTGCTTGATGTCTGTTCTCATTAGAAACAACACCGTATTATTTCATACATATATATATATTAGCAAAAAGTCTTTTTAAAAGGATCAATAACTCACAGATACAGAGAGAATAATTTACTGAGGTCTGTTGGGCTTTGTTCATCTGGAGACCTGGGGGAAAAAAAAAAAAAAACAACACAAAAAACAACACATCAAGGATAACAAGCACTAATAGTCACAATTATAAAAAATTACATGCATAATTAAAATATTCATTTCAAGGCAATCTTGAATTTGCTATTAAAAGTCTCCTTATGAATATCAAAATACAATTTTCCACATAAAAAAGACAAGCAAAAAACTAATGACACCTTAGCTTTATTTTCAGTGACCTTGCAAGATTTCTAAACATTTGGCCTCCCTTTTGTTTAAATGAATCTATGTAAATGATTTAGGTAAGGACGTGATGTGAGATACCAGTGTTGGTTGATACTGCCAGAACTGAAGAAAAGAAGTGAATAATGAACAATGTAGCTGGATGAAGCAGATCTTTGAGGCAACTGGGCCAGTAAATATAAAACACAATTTAAATTAGAAAAATGTTACATAATAAATCTAGAGTCAGTGAACCAGGACAGTGAGAGCACATTTTAGGCAAAGGAGTAATTCAGTGTGATCTGACCAGGAAAGGCATTTTCTCTAGGGGTCACTTTAGCAAAACCTTCTGAGCTGTCTGGACGGGTTCAACTCCAGAATGAGGGAACACTGGATAAATAAGAGAAGAGACTATAAATCAGGAGAAGGGATAAAATTTCTGCCTGAGTCAGGGCACTTCTTCATTTGAAGCACTGGGCTTGGTCACCTTTTCGACACAAAAAATGAAGACATTACTCCCCTGCAGTGGGTACAGCCTCAGCCAGCCAGACTGAGGGCAGAAAGATGACTTATAAAGTAGGGGATATGCCTAGAAGAAGCAAGCCCTTTCAAGCAACCAAACGAAACCACCCAAATGATCAAAGAGCAGGGCCACCCTGGCTGTGCAATGGCGAGCAACCTGTGACCAGAGCTGAGGACCTTCTACTCCAGGCACTGTGCAGCTTGCTGCAAAGCAGCTCTAGTGTCTCACCCTGAAAATCTGAGGCTTCAAATATGACACAGAGCAGTGTTTGTGCTCCTCTGAAATCCAGGACAAACTATGCTCTTTGAGCACCTTAGCTCGGGGTTTCACCAGGCAATGCCAGATGCAGATGGCTGAGGAAAAGAAGAGGCCAGACACCAAAAACACTCTCACTCTTTGCTTTTCTCTCAAGTGTTTGACACAGCACCCTCAGTTTGACAATCAGGCTATAAGCAGGCACCACCATCCTCCTCCAAATGCATGATCAGACATTTTACATGTGTATGACTGTAGCACAGTCTGACATTGGGACCTAATGGGGATACAAGCGCCTAGCTGCTACGAGCTAATTGCTCATCTCCTTTAGCTCAGACAGCAGAGATCTCCACCAGGCAGCCAGGGTGCAGCCGAGCGTTATACTTTCAGCATATGGACTATTTAAATTCCTAGCAAAAAGAGCAGTTTAAACCACTTGGTGCTCGGGTAGGATTTCTGCCATCTGGTACCCTGTATCTTCTGCTGGCAGAAGCTGAGGTTGGATGCAGCTCTAGGATAGCAGTTTTAGTGTCATTTCCATACAAATGGCTTGTAACTGGTGAGCTCGGAGGCAGGCCCATCAGAAAGCATTTGCCTTGCCAGCATTTCTCCTGCCTATTGCTGTGTAGCAAGAACCCAAAGGAAATGCGTGACCCTCTCAAGAACATTACTGGTGCATCCACAGTGGGGACGTGAAAGGGATGAGCCAAAGATCTCGATGCTTATTTAGCTCATTCCTGCCAATGACTGAACAAGGGATGCTGAAAATATCCTTCCCTTCTGGTGGGAGGAACAACCAGTGAGACCTGAGAGGAGGTTACTGATCTGGTCACTTCAGGACTCAGAAGCAGACTTGGACTTCAGCGCATTTTGTAATGACTGCCAAGAAACAGGCCTTTAATATGACCATGAAATCACAAACGAAACATCTTAGCTGACACACTTCCCTAACAGGCAGATGAAACCCCTATTTCATAATAGAAGCTCCTGCCTTCTCTATAAAGCCTCTGAACGTGGTCCAAATCCATGCTCAGATAAAGAGCTCCACTTGACATGAACTTGAGCCCCAGCCCATGTGCTCAGCAGACACACATTCATGCTCTGGTGTCTTTCTTGAGCAAGGCACTCTAAGTCTTTAATGCAAGAGGGAAAATATCACCTTGCCCTCCCAATGCCTGTGAGCCTACCTGTGTGACCTGGTTCTCAGATAATTTGCACAGGTAAAATTGAACTCAAATTTCTTCCTCTATTTAGGCTGAAAAGAGCCTCTTCCCCACTGCAGAAAGGATCTCTGTATAAGACTGATATTACTAGCTGCATAACAGCAGTGATTCCCAGGAATTATGCTGAGGATACCAGGTGATCAAGAGAGGTGTTCTCTCACACAGAATGAGGGCAGTGTTATGATCTGCTCTGCTTTACAGGGACCCTGTATCCTCCTTTAGACACACCTAGTGAAACACATCCTCAAGTGATGTTTGTCTTAAAGCTGCTCTGTGGATGGTTACATATACTTCTGAGGGCAATTTTGATTTTATATCCCTGATCAACTGAAGGAGGTGCACCACCTCTTATGGGATATTCACACTTACGCCACACTTAAATGCATCCTGCTCAAAATGCAGGTTGTTGCAATGTCTCACATTAACTTACTAAGTTCTGAACCCATTTATCACAATTTAACCGAAGCTCATTTTGTTAGCTATTAAATGATACACTCTGTATTTTTTGTCAAGGAGACTGAGGGAAGCCAATTGCTGGAGTCTGTTTTGACCACAGGACTTGCTAGAAAGCCAGTGCGACAGAACACTCATTATTTAACAACTGATTATTGCTTTGGCTGTTCAGAAACCAGAGATGGCATTTATACTACAGTCTAAAAATGTATCCACCTTAAAGTGAAGCAACAAGTCAGAGTTAGCTGGTTAGACTGACAAAATGCCCAGTGTGGCAACTTGTGGACATTGAGACACACCACTCTAAAGTGGGTATTTAACACAGGAATGACTTATATCCATATCAGGATGAGCAGCTTCTCTACAGTGACCAGCTGGTCTCTGGTTTGGCCTTAGTGCCAATGGATTGAGTCTGATGGACCAAACTGGGTGCAATGAGAGCCATTCCCAACTGCTGCCACCTTTATACAGACCTCTACCCTTTACCTTTGGTTTCAGAAGTGGGCTATAGGGAGGCCACTGACTGAGCACATCTCTGCACTATGAGCCCAGGAACCCCACCTGTTCCCTTGCTGAAGGCTTTTTCAGTGTACATGGACAGAGAGGACTGCTGAGTGAGCTGCCTGTAGCATTCTCACAGAGAAAGATGCATCAGTGAGCATCCCCCCTGTTCTGCTAACATCTTTCACCTATTCTAATATCTATACAGTTATTAAAAGCTCCAGGGGGTTGTGAAGTATTTTTTATTAGCAGATGTGAGAGAAAAAAAATCTTTGTTCAAGAGTTAAAACATCCAGGTAAAACCTGAAGGAGTGTTACTGTTGATGCCCGCAAGAAGTTTTCCACCAGCGACAGCTGAAGAACAAAATTGACACAGATAATATTGCCAACCAGTAGAGAGGTGGAAAGAAAACAGGGCCCTGAAAAAACATGTCTTTTATGATTCTTTACACATAAACCCCAAGCAAGTGCCAAAAATCACAGAGATTACTTTTTTTCCCCTCCAACTTTTACATCCCGTGCAATGTGTGATGTTAACCCGGCACCTAAACAACCACAGATATATCTGCATCCCACATGATTACCTTCAGCAAGATATCAGTGGATTTATGGTAAGAAAGCAGAAAGGTCTGAAGCTTCTATAAATTCATCCACCAGGCTTTTCTGTTTTCTTTCTCAGCCTCTGGTGCCTTTCCACTGAGGTACAGCAGTGCCACTTCTATAATTCTCTGAGGAGATGTGAGATAAATACACAGCTTATTAAAACAGCCTTACCATCCGTTGGGAGAAGATGAAAGTTTCCTACCAGCTAGAAGATGTTTGCTGTAGCCCTCTGTCCACTCTCTTTCTGCCCTTCAGAGGCAGGTGGCACAGCAGAGGGAGGCACTGAGAGGGTTTTTGTAAGGCATCTGACGTGGTCCTTGTGTGACAGGCTGGCTCACACAAAGACCCATACCTTGGGTGGTGGTTGGAATAAGAGCAGGTTGGAAGAAGGCTGGAATAATGTGGGTCCGTATGTACCCAATGTGTGCTTGAAATCAACTGTTTCTCTGTTTGCTTCCAACAAATTTCTTGATTCGTGGCTTATGCAGATTTAAAAATCACATTAATGGTCCCTAGAAGTTTTTAATTTTTCTGTGATGAGTCTAAGCAAAATAAATTAAGTTATGCTCAAGCCTTCTCACCTCACATCCTTTCATTTGAATGAATTTAGGTATCTTCCTTCATCTTCAAATGTCCTGGAATAATGTGTTATTCTGACATGAATCTTGTATTTGGTATTTTCCCTTGGAACTCAGGCTACTGGAGAATCTCAGGTTCCATCAAAAATATTTTTGAAGTAGATAAGTGGTTTCAGAGAACAGCTTGAAAACACAGTTTGAGTGCAGACTATATCTGCCACCAGGTCTCAAAGTGAAGTCACACATGCCTTTTAGCTATCAAGATGCACTTTCCAGCAATATCTTCACTTCTGAACACTTGCCTTGTGATCAGCTGCAACTCTCCTCCATGCTTTGAAAAGCTGCTGTGCCCCTCTGCTCCTACCCCAGCATTCAGCAGGCACAGACAGCCCCTCCTCTGTCATTTGCCAGGGGGGCCACCAGCTCCAAACTCAAGCCACAAGATTGAGGAGACATCTGTGGCCAAAGGAGGACATTTGCATTGACATTTTCAGCTAATTCACTGGTGCTGGAACAGCCTGTGAGAGCTGCATGGCGTAACCTGGGAACAGCAGTTGTGTTGCTAATAACAAAGATTTTTTTTTTTTGTGGGCTGGTTAATGACGTGGGTCTGTCAACTCCCACGTGCAAAGTGCTGGGGAGGAAAGCAACTGCTTGGCTTTCCAGAATAAATTGGAAAGGGAGCTTTTTATTTGTGGGAGCTAACAGTCTTCTCCAGACAATAAAGTTTGTAAGGGAGAAGGTGACAAAAGTCCTGACCTAAGGAGATCAGGAGATTTGACCCTAAACCAGAGGCAGTCTTGATCAATGGGCTATCATAATGTCCATTGTATAAGATGGTCTATGGTATAAACAAAGGTGTTATCAAGATCTTTCTGACAATTAACTTTTCTTTTATAGAAATCACTGTTTCTTCTACCTGGATTTAAAAAAAAAAAAAATCCCAGTCTGGGTCTCGGTTTGCTTGCAGCTAGTCTGCATGAGTTCAGGCTCTCTATTAAATGCCATACGTTCACAGCCGTTTCTGTGGAGCTCTGCTAACTTTACTCCCTGAGCTTTCAGTCCAACCTTGATTTATTCTGCAGAAGCACACAGCTGGCTTGCTACTTTTCCACTGGTCCTCATACCTGAAAAATGCAGCTGCTCTACCTGGGCTTGACAGCAAGCTTATTACTGGGTAGTGGTGTTTGATTTTGTGGTTTTGTGGTTGTTTTGCTGTTTTTACCCCCCTCTTATTTTCTGTCTTTTATTCTTCTCTCGCCGTCTATCAGAGTGACAGTCGCCATCTTGGGGATCTGGCACAAAAGGCTGGAGCAGCATGATGTGGCTTATACAGTCAAGAAGCCAGAACATTTTGTGTAGGTTAACTGTCCTCCTAGGCAGAGAGTGTCCCTCAGCTCATTCACATGCCAGCAGCCAGCCATTCCTCCACCCCTCCTCCCCTCCCCAGCTATTCCTCCTGCCTCCCACTCAGTCTTTCATACTCAGCCCAAGTTGATTAAAATGTTGCTGTCATTAAAAAAAAAAAAAGGAGGGGAGGTGGGTAGGGGTGGTGATGGGGAAATTTCCTTGCAGCTGCTGCTTCTGTCAGTTGGCAAGCTGCTTTTAACCTCTCCCTGATAGAAAGCAGCGGTGCGTTCTGGCTTTCCTTTGCTCACTGCTGAAGGGCTCCAGCACGCACTTGCTTCCATGCCAGAGCCATCCAGAGGAGCCTGCTCATGATAGTGGGCGTGACAACTGCGAGCATCCTTCCCTAATGTCTCCTACTCCAGTGCAAGGTCCTGGTCCTCCAGGAGAACCCAGCCTGGGGACACCTGGGCAAATTGCAGTGGAATGAGCCGAGATATTGTGGCCCTATGTGGGCTGTCTGGCAGGGAAAGATGAGGTGGTGATGTTTGTGCTATCACGATGGCAAAACAGTGTGTAGAAGGCTGTGATCCCCGTCCCACGCCGTTTCTGATACACTGAGATGGGAACATGCAAAGCCCGAGCTCCGAGCAGAGCTTTTTGGGGAACATGGACTTGAACACAGATGTGGAGCGCAGAGCTGATACGTATCCTTGGAGCAGGCCAAGCCCAAACACATCGTGCATCATACCTCACCATTCCAGGGGCCTGCAGAACACAGCTTGAGGTTTACAGCCTGAGACAGCTGCTCTTGTGATGTTATAATGAACTTCTGCAGCTCAAGGCACAGAATAACCACATTTAAGTCATTACAAGCTTTAAGCTTGGTACCTTATATATGGTAACCCACATTTTCAAAAATCAGTGAAAGAATGGTGCTTCTCCACTTCAAGTATCTCAAATAGAGGCTCATTTTCTTAGGTCAGGCAGCTAAACACAAAAAGGTAAGAGGTAAGAAGCCATTTAATAAGCAAAGCTGATTACTTTTTCCATGATTAGCCACTGCAGCATTTAAGAGCAGAAGTACTATAGGATACAGCAGATAAGAAAATAAATGAGCCACTTAGTTGTTGGAACAAGATCAACAAAACTTTGGCTATTTCTTCATTAATCTGATAATAAAACATGGCTTCCAATACAACTTGTTATCCTAAAGTTGAACTTCTGAAGTTTTCAATTCCTCTTATTTCAATATTAATTTCCTTCCTCCATCGAAATGACAATCTATTCAAAACTTCTCCTAAGAAAAAATTCAAGGGTAAAAAAGTTCAAATCAGATGGGAAATTTCTCCTGGTAAAACTGTGTTAAATTTTACTTTCAACTTAAAAAACAAAATCAAAGATCTTCTAAAGAACAGGAAAATGAAAACGAGGACTACTTTATTCTAAAATACTTTGAAATAAAGTGTTCTTACATTTTTAAGGTAATTTTATTTCAATTCTTTAAAAAAAAAAAACAGCATTGTCAACCTGTGCTGACAAAGTCTTTTTTTTTTATTTTTTTTTTTCTTTTGTTGTTGTTGTTGTTGCTGTTTGTTTGTTTGTTGGTGGGTTTTTTTTGATGCAACTGTTCTTTCCAGGCAAGAAAGATTACTTTGGGCAACACTGGGCTAGCTAAAACTGCAGGCAAGGATGGGCAGGTGCCTCTTGACTAACAGGTTGCAGGCCAAACTCTGCCCTTGTAGGATCTAAACGCATAGATACATTCGACCACCGGAAAAATGGTTAATGCAATTACCAGCTGACCCATTCCAGCAGCGAAGCATGTTGATGCTGGAATTATCCAAATGACTGCCTGATGAAAGGATGCATTTGTTCAAAGCACATTTGCCTAGCTCACTAATCTCTGCAGATATCCTGTTGGGAAATCCTTTGAATCCAATACCTGATAAATGAATTTGGCAAGTGAATAAGCATCCCACAAGCCTATTACTGAAATATAACACACCTGTTACAAGAATGCTACCCTGCATTAATTTTCATGCAGTATCGGTCCTCTTTAAAAATGCTTTTTGATGGAGTGTGAAAAGCTGTTCCTGAGACTAATGTTGCCTTGAGCTCAGCGTTACAACCCCCATGCTCAGATGCATGTCAAGAAAAGCCTGCCTGCCATGGGTTGGGCTCTCCACACATCCCCCTTCTCCTATGCAGGGCTAAGAGTTGGCCTCTATGATTCTTGTGGGTCCCTTCCGACTCTGTGATTCTATGTGGGTCCCATCCAATTCTGTGATTCCATGAAGTCCACTGGAGACAAAGACCCCACTCTAAACCCCGATAGTCAGATATGCACATTCAGTTGCTCACATCCAGAGTCTGAATTTAATTTATCCTGGGTGTGGAAGTTAGGCAAGGGGAAATGCTGCAAGGTTAGGGAGCAGGGCTGTTTACTTGGTGGTGGAGGGCCATTACATGTACAATTTAGGTTTTTGTGCTGCTTGTGAAGTATGCTGTAATCTTTATTGTCAAAAATGGTAAGCTTCTTGAATGCTTCCAGGTGAATAAACATCCACCTTGCTGACAAGGACTTCAGCAAGTAGGCATGAGATTATTGGCAATGAATTTTATGGCTTTGACTTTAACAACTGTGCTTCATGGCTGCTTTGATCAGACAATTGATATTCTGGAGAGGTTGCTTCTACTTTGAGATAAGCTTAAGCAAAGGACTCTGCACAGGACTGGTGAAGGAGAAAGAGTGAAAATTCCCTGAGCATGCCAGGGGGGAAAGCTCACAAAGACACACCATGTCGGACACGGGAGGGGAAGTGCTGGACAGGCTTTCCAGATCATTGTTCTAGTAAATGGGTTCTCTGGCAGAGATATTTCTGTGCCATGGTTAATAATATTTGTGGAAGGTCACCTCTACATTTGTAACAATGAAAATCAGTTTTTCAAGGCACATATTAAAAGCCAGTTGTTTAATCAAGGAAGAACACTAACTCCAGTGCCTCTGTCCACTGAAAACTCCAAAGCCAGAGCTTACATTTCAAGCCTCATAGGGGTCAACTACATGTAGAGAAATCATTTGCTGTCTATCAGCTGAATGCAGTAAAACTGCAAACTTTTCATAGACAATTTGCAAAAGAAAGAGAGGCTAAATTAATTGAATAAATTATTTCCGATGAATCATTCAGTCTGCTCTAATTAACTGGAGCTTGTGTACTCAGCTCCTTCTGCAGCATTTTCATGGCTGCCCCTAAGGGTCACAGTCCCTGAGAAACTCATCATTTTACTTTCAAATGTGTTTTCATTAAGTTGTAGTTGGAAACAACAACAAAAAAGATAGTCTGAGGAAGAAAAGAGGAGAAATCATCAAGGGGACTTAGTGGCGGTTGAACTTCAATTGGGGATGGCATCCCAGTTCTTTGCAGAAATATTTGGGTGCTTATCTGAACTCCTGCTCACGCCACCTGGATGAGGGGCTTCTCAAAAGCTACCCCTTTCCAGATGCCACAATTCCCCTAATTAATCCTCCTTTGGATCTAGCTAGCCTGCACACTGACGTCTCCCAGGATTGCTGCAAACATTATTAGCCTGTACATTAGAGCAGTTGCCAGGAAATTAGAAGGGCAGGCACAGATTAGCTGGTGGTGGAGGGATGGGGAAATAAGGGAACATTAGTTCCCTCATGGGTACCAGCAGATGAGTGCCTACTTATGCAGCATGTAACACACTCATTGCAATGCAGCACCTTCCCTGTCCCCACTTCCAGAGGGGTGAGAGAAGGCTCTGCCCTGATGCCATCGTTGTAAAGGTTTAAGCTACAGGGATTTTCGTTTGATAGGGTTTTCTGTTTCTTTAAATGGCTGTGTTCAATACGGGAATCACTGACATTGCCAATAAAACATCTGCTGTATTGAAAAATAGTGTTTGCTCCACTGCAATCCTCTGGGCTGGTGGACCCTGGAGCATTGCAGTGGAGCAGTGGACAGCCCACTTCCCTTGCTGGAGGTGATACTCTCTCCTGCAACCCAAAACCCTGTACTATCGAAAGGATTTGCCAGTGAATAAGGAGAAAAGGGAAGAGAAGAAGGAAGCAGACTTACCAAAACCCGCTGATCCTCAGTTAGGAAAGAGAAGAAACATCAAAGAGTTAAGCCAAGATCTGAGATTTCAAAGAACACTTTGCTCTGAGCTCAGGTCAGCAAACATTTGGGAATTTTCAGGGGTTTGCTAATTCTCTATCCTTACTGCATGCTTCAAAATTTTTCTCTTGACCTATTAATGACTTTTACTGCATTTAGTGCCCCAGGGCCCTAACCCACATCAGAGCCCCACTGTGCTGGGCACACGGCAGCAGAGACTGCCCCGAAGAGCTCACACAGTAATTAGGCAAGGCAGAACGAAGGTGGGAAAGGGAATAGCGATGCAGGGAAGGCCTGGGGTCTCAGCAAGGTGGCTGCCTCTCTGACCTGCTGCAGAAGAAGCAGGGAGTGGGTCTCTTGGCACAATATGAGCTGGCCTCCTCTGCCTCATCTGGATGTGGCTGTTGCTCCACATTAAACATTGGGAGCAGTTAAATCCTCCCTCTGAAGAAAGAAGCATCATGCAGCCTCCTTCCCTTGCCTGCCTTTTGCCCCGAGGAAAAGGCAGGCAGCTGTGGTGTTTGGCAGCTGACCGAAGATTGGCAGGGTACTTGCAGGAACCTGAGTTTTTTGCTATTTTTCAGCATGCCGGAGTTTCTACTCTGTCTGTTGGTAGGGAGGAAGTCTGAGGGGAAATTTTAAGGGAAAGAGATCGCTCAGAAAGATAATTTCCTCTTGTAAAAGGACTCTGAGAACAAGAGAAGTGTTAGAGTAATTAGAAAGAAATAAAATTAAACTAAAATTAAATTCTCCTGAAAAATGAGGATTGTATTCCTGGAAAAAGCAGCTTGTCCCTTTACTCAGCAGTCAAGCAGAGGTCAAAGTAATTAATAATAAAGTGTCCGCGTAATAGGATGTGTAGAATCCAGTTATAAATATAAACTGCATTATAAAAACATCTCCTGAAAAGAGACAAAGTTATAGGTACAGGATTCAGAACCACTCTCCCAGACAATATACACAATTATGTCTAGTCAGGGGAGGCTGTTGGAGGGACTATATTGGTAATAGAGTAATTATAAATAGCCCAGTTTGTTTCCTTCCTTCCTTTGGTATTGTTCTCTTTACTGTACAGACTTCTCATGCCTATATAGGCACAGGAGAAGAACTGGGCCATATACTTTGCAACAAATACACGAGCACACAGGCAAAGCAGGTGTAACTTTGCTCACCGACTCTTCTGGCTGTACTTTGTGTTGCTCTTACCCCAGTGGGAATTGTGACCCTTCTGGGCTTAGTGCCACACAAACACACGGGGTGGCCTGCTTCTGTATTTGCCTTCAAGGTTTGGTTTGGGTTTTCGTAACCAAAAAGGCACAGAGTGTCTCAGTGTTGAACCCAAAATTTCCCCTTTTTCAAGGGGACTTAAGAATAACACTGCAATAGGTATTATTCTGCCTGATTCAAGAGATGTAGGAGAATCATGCCCTTTATCTGTCAAAGGGCATCTTTTTACATAAAAGTGTTCCCTTGAAAATTGAAGTAGAGGCTGCAAAGATTGAAATCAAGGGGTATGTAGGAATGCTTTGACTCACATTACAAATAATACTTAATGGGTTGTTACTCAAGATGAAGAACTGCTCAAGAGGGAGGGAGAGTGATCCAAGTTTCTGAAGTGCCAGGCTTAGTGGTCCTTTATTACTGTACATGATACTGCTACACCCCAAGTATTCCTTCAAGCTGCACAAAGGCACATTGAAGATTGGACAGAAGCCTGATTTAGGACATTTTTCAGATAAGTAACTGGATAATCAACTAAAGCTTCCCAAGACAAAGGTTTAAATCCCCCACATTTTTTCCCTTCATATAGGTTTTCTGCTTCTTGTTGTAGTAAGTGACTGTTCTGTTCTATTATTACCCATGATCTCCTTTTTGGGGCTCAAAAGCTAATAATAAGCTACAGGGAACTGTTTTTATTCTCTTTCCAACTGTTCTTTTTTTCCTCTATAGCGCAATTAAATGCAAGAGTCATGGAAATATTTCTAGTTCACATTTGGTTTTAGGGAACTCAAGCTGTGTGTATATGAAAGTAGTTTTTCATACAATTTACTAATAAATACTGAATTTGATTCAGTAAAAGCACTAGAGACCAGAGATGTTTTTAATACCTGCATAAAGTTTTATAATATGCATAACTGCTTTCCTTATTGCAAGTGACCTAAAGTTATTTAAGTACTTTCTTCAGGACTAATCCAAATGCACAATATAAAACCAACAACATCCATTATTCTAATGTTCTTCCTGACATAATAAAAAAGTTTTTGTGCATGCTTCTTCTCAGCTATGGAACAACCTATTTTAACTGAAGTGCTGCTTCTTACCTTCTTTCCAGAGCTAAACTATCTTCCTGGGCTTCATAGTTCAACCTGTGTTAAAAGATTTTTGTGGTTGTCCAGGGAATCTAATGTTTAGTCTTCACGCTTAAAGTTATAAAATTCAGACTTGCTAGATGCAGATGATTGAGGGGATATCCAAGCCAAAACTCCTGTGACTGTATTAATAAGCTCCTCCTTACTGTTTTATCTCATCAGCTCGGTGAAAGTGTGGCTTTCATTATCCTGCCTTTGACTTGCGTGATTTTGTACTCAGGCATATAACATTTCCAATGCTGGCCACATTAAAAAAAAACCCCAAAACACAAAAAACTAAAGCAACAAACAAAAACTCACCACATTAGTAAGAAGGTCTGCAAAAGATTTTTCAGATTCATATCAGAAATGTTTTCATTTAGACTTCATAGACTGAGGCCAGGGGCAAATCTGGCCCTCCTACTTGGAAATAATTCAGAAAAGTAACCAGGATTCAGGACTCTTCAATATTTCTTTATTACTTTATTACTTTATTACTATCCTAATTCTTTCTATACAAAAAGGTGCATTCATCCTGTGATACCTTTGGTACCAGGAGCCAAGACAGACTTCACCAAAAAAATCTTTGCCAAGTTAGGAAAAACATATTTTCTGGGTGGAAGAATCTATCCACACAACAAAAATTGATACCAAACTGTGCAATATTTGGTTTCTGGCAGCTATTGCCCAGTTTCCATGTTGTGTGGCTAGCAGCTCCAGACTGCATGGGATGGAGATCACAGTTTATCTGGGTCAAGATCCTTGCTGGTCTCAGAGCGCCACCAACCATGTAACTTGCACTGCAACCATTTGGTAGGACTCACAACTGCAGCACTTCTCCTCTTTTCCAGTATCAATTTCCCTTTGCATTTAATATTTTTTTCTGACTTTTTGGGTGTTTTTCTCCGCCTTCCCACTTCTGGTGCCCCAGGGCACAAAGTTCTGCTCCTATCAGGCCTGGGCTAACAGCACTCTCCCATCTTCATTGTCTGCAGGCCCCTCTCAAACTCATCCCTTAAGAGTCCCATCAAAACTCATCTTTAGTTAGTGCTCTTCCCAAATGAGAAGCTTCTATAAATAGGGAAGAGGCATGACAACGAGCAGTCTAGGAATTGCCTTAAGATTAGGAACAACCCACCAGCAGCAGGATGCCAGGGGTGTGCTATGTACTGCTTCAAACCTTCCAGAAATGGCAAAGGGCTGGCATTCAGAGCCACACTGGGGCAGAGCCAGGCCAAAGGATAAGGCTCTTTGTATCCTGGTTGTACAAGAGTACAAGAACTGGCTTATTTTCCTCAGATTGGTTTTTTTCACCTCTCCTCAGCTGAGCAAGTAGAACAGCACCAATGTTGTATCTACAGGCATTCATCTACTTTGACTTTTTTTTTTTCACCCATTCACTTTGATTATTTGGAATAAAACGTCAAAGTGTAGAACTGCCTTGTAAGGTATGAAGAGACAACAGCAAGATCCTGTAAAGCTAATTCCTAGCATAAGGAATAGATGCAGATAAGTAGCTGGAGAAGTCATGGATCCTTACCAAAGACAGAAGGTGTTTGTAAGTGTAGAAAAACAAGAGCTGCCCTTAACATGTCATAAATTCCAGTTCAGAACAAAAACACATACATGTTCAGATACATGACATGATATGAAATCAGGGTATACTGTTGTTTATTTAAAACCCAAAGTTTATGTATAAGCTAACGAGTTGTGGACAGATTGATACAAGAGAAATCAGAGCTGACATTCCTTACCTTGAACAGAGCTGATCCCTTCAGGCACAAAAATACAAACAAAAGTGTCTTTTAGCTGAACCTTGCAACCAGCTCCATGGGCTTCTGTCAGCCTCAGGAGCACCTTGCTTTCTGCAGGGACACATTGTGCAAAGCCAGGTGCAGAAAGAAGCCTCATTTAGGGACCACAGTAGTCCAGAAGGCCCTAACAAAGATCTCTGCTACAAAAATAAAGGTCATTCTTTCCTAATGAGTGAAGCTTTTTATACTGACAAGGTTTATTCATCCTGCTCTGCATTCTTGTAACATAACCCTGAGTGTTCTCCCCCTTTCCTCCTCCCCACCATTTACCTGCAAAATAAAATTTCTGGGCCACTTCTGAGGAATATTTGCATCCCAGCTTTAACAGGGCTAAAGTCACTCATCCTTAGCTTGGTTTATTTATTTCTCAGCCTTGCTGTGGAAACAAATCCAGCAATCATCTTCTGCCCCTATATGCTGATAATTTCTTGTGGTGCAGGAGGTCAAAAGGATTTAACTTTAGTTGTAGTAAAATTGAGTATTTAATGTTGAAAAGCTGAGGTAACATATTTTTGTTCTGACCTTTTCAACTCAATTGTCCTTACATTCACTCAGGAAAGCAAGAGTAAGTTCAGGTGTTTCTCACAATAACAATGTGGCACAGATCTCAGAAAAACATTTAAACAAAAAATAGCAATCTCATGGCAAAATATAACAAAACATCTGCTTTATTCTGAGTGGTTCTTGAAGAAATATGTTGAAAAATCATTACCAAAATTAAGATGAGACCAAACAGATTTTTATTTCTGCAAAATGTGTATTTTTTCAAAAAATATAAATGTTTTAAACAGGTTCTTTTGCCAAAACCAGTGTTTAATCCCATATTATGCTATAGCCTTTTTGCATTATACATAACACAAGTCATTTTAGGTGAAATCCCAGCCCTGCCAAGGTCAAACTTGGGAATTCATCTGCACATTTCAGCGTGGCCTGGATTCCTCTCTAAATCCGTGCTTTGTAAATCCCTGGCTGTGAAGAAAGGATAATGGTACCTTCTGTAATGGACAGGGAGCTGCCATACAGCGATTAAGAAAAACAGATGAACACTAAACTATGCTTTTAGCTTGTATTCCCTGTATGATCTGGTATTACCCATAATGTTATAGGGGAAAAAAGGCACATCACTGCCAGCACAGTGCTTTCCAGTCTGTCAGTGGTAGAATAATGTCCATCTTCGTACTGCTGAAGTGCCTGCACCTACTGCCAAGAGGGACAGAGAAGGCATCTCCTTCACTGCAAATTTAGGGGCTTGACATCCATCAGGAGCAGTCCCACCAGCAGCTGGCAGGCAGCTGATGTTGCCAGATTTTGGTCTAGAAGCAGCTGTGTGTTGCTCCATGTTGCCTGCCTGCCCAGCTGATTGTAACAAGGTAAACCCTACAGGTTATTAGCCAAGGATTAAAGCAGACAGACAGGAAAGACTGCCAGGAAAGAATGGAGCAGGGACCTGAATTGTGCTGTACTGGGTGTGGGCACTTTGTCTGACAGTGCTGTTGATGGATGGTGCTGAAGATGGATGCTGAATTAGAGAGTGAGTTTGTGTCCTTCTGGAGAGCTTGGCTGGGGGCTGCTTGCTGAGATGGTGGGGATTGAAGCTGAAATTGGGTACCCCTAGAGAACTTGTCAGTGCCCAGCTAAACCAGCGCACAAGCAAATCCTTTAGCCTGGGAAACTTCCAAAGGAGGAGTTTTTGTGGCGGAAGGTAAACTAAGTGGCTTGATCCCCTGGGAGTTTCACTCATGTTGTTGTGGGGCTGGCTTAGACCAGCATTTTAACAGGCACCATGGCAAGTCACAGTGTGGTTAGTTTTGAATGTGTTTGGATTTTGGTTTACTGGGACAGGTAAGAACCCAAGAAGGAAAGAGAAGGTGCTTTTTTTTTGTGGCAAGTTATGTTATCCTACAATGGTTTTAGAAATTATCTATAATCCCGTGATACAAATCAGAGAAAAATTCACATTGATGTTAAGAAACTGATGATTTTTAGGAACTAGGGTGGGGTAACTCATGTGTATATATGCAGATGTGTGTATATGTAGTTGACTTCATGTGTTTATATGTGCACATGAGACTGGCTGGGATGCTGCTTCTCTTAGACTCACAAAATCACCTAGTTTGGAAAAGACTTTTCAGATCTTTGACTCAACAATTAAATCAGCACTGCCATGTCCCTAAATGCCACATCTACATGTCTTTTAAGTACCTACAGGGATGGTGCCTCAACCACTTTTCTGGGCAGCCTTTTCCAGTGCTTGATCACTCTTACCCTGAAGAAATTTTTTCTAATATCCAATCTGAACCTCCCCTGGTCCAACCTAGGGCCATTTCTTCATCCTGTCTCTTGCTACATGGGAGAAGAGACCAATTCCCCCCTCAATACAATCTCCTTTCAGGTAGTCATGGAGAGTGATAAGGTCCCCTCTGAGCCTTGTTGAGCTACATGCAATTGGCCTCAGCCCATCAATGCAGTCTTAATTCTAATTTGTTCAGGTATTGTAAATCTGTTGAATATAAACTTAAGTTTTTGTGTTCCAATATTTCAGGAATTAAATGTACTGATGGTGACATAGTGATGCCTGAGCCACCAGGAGCTGTGCATGGGACTTGGCCTCCCTGTCATCATGTAGAGAAACTGCTGCTTCTTGAAGACAACAGGATCCCTGTGACAAAGAGCTTATACTGAACACTTCAAGGTGTAAGTCCAACCTAAAGCAGGTGACCTAGCAAATGCCAGCCCCCACTGTTGTTACACCACTGGTGTTTACCCATGATGGAAAACTAAGCAAGACGGAGTCCACTGGGATTTTTTTTGAGTGGGTTTTGAAAAAGTGGTTTTACATGTTTCAGCTGGAAAGTTTGTAAAATGCTCTGAGGCTTCCACGGAAAATTCCTTTGCTCTTTTCAGTTCCTTATTCAAAGTGACACTTAAAAGGACTCAAGTCACCAATATAAAATAAATCAAGTTTTCAACAGGTAACATAGTTTGATGACACAGACGAGAAATTAAGCCAAAACCAGGCTCGATTTGTATCCATGTAAGCCTCCATGTGTCATGCACAATTTTAGCAAGATGGCAAAAGCAACTGCTTGTTCTACTTAGGGATTTTTCAGGACCTTGCTGTAAGAAATGTTAATCAAGATTCAATGTTTCTGAGTAAAGCATAATGCCACGTAAGCAAGGACAAGGATGGTATTAGTAGCTCCCTGCCCCCATCTGAGTTCACAGATCATAATCTGAAGCTGGCTAGAGACTGACAGCTCCATTTCCCCATAGCTTTCAAGGCACTGAACTTGGGGTTTCCCCTTCCTGGTAACAAAAATAAAATGGTTTCAACTTTTCTTATGGAAATGTAACAGCATTAGAACAGTTATGTGGGCACCAAAATTTTCTTTCAGAAAAGAAGGTCAGGACAAAGAGAAAGGTTATGAGAATCCGTGTTCTTGTGCATTTATGTTCAGAGCAGCACTTTCCCCACATAATGCAGTGGGGAACCCAGTTTCCACAACCATTACTCAAAGCTTCAGGTTAGAAAAAAAGTTGCTCGCTGTTTTTGGTCTGTTTCTTTTCCTCCAGCCATTAAATGAGAAATTTAATCAAATCCAATTAATTGCAGGAACATTTCACTCAGCTGAGTGTGTTTGGAGCTGTTTTACTGTCAGCCCAGCCCCGGATGATGGGATTATCCATGCTTATTAATATGATTCCATTTAACTCCGCTGCTGCTTGATATTCTGAGGCACAAACATTTGTGCAGAAAAGGCTGTTTCTGGATGAAAAAAATGCCTCTCTCCCATAATGTCTTTTGCATACTCCAATCTTTATCACCCTTCCTCCATGCATCTTGACTGCAGGCCTAAACCCTTGCAAGAACGGAGCCAAAATGCACTTAATTCCTATGCTGTCGGTCGATGTCGCTGACACACAACATGTGGCACACTAATGCAAGCCGGTGTTCTCCATATCCCCACTTGCCCCCTTGTTAAGATCCTGTGGACTCAAAGTCTCAATCCCTCTCAGCCTTTGCCAGTTAGGAATCAAATCTCCAGGTCTCCACCAGATGGACAGGGTGGGTTTTTTTCCCTTTTTTTGTGTGTGGCAGCTTTAATCTGGTTGATTTCTGACCATTTGCTACTCAGAGATAGAGAAAAAATTTTATTACATTTGCCTAGGAACTTAAATACTCTTGAAAAGATAATCAGATGGATTAGGAAACAAAGGCAAGCTTCAAAACAATAAGTGTGGAGGCCAAGCTTTCGCATGTTGACATCAGTTAACTCTCCCCTCCTATGTCATCGTCACTTGCATTGTCATGAGATGCCACATTTGCTGCTTGCCTTGAGCCTGTGCTGTGGTGCAAATACGAGCTTTTTCTTCAGAGACATCCTTTCTCAAATGGCAGTAACGCAGCCCAACTCCTCTTCAAAATGTGGTATAAAAAGATGGCATCTGGCACGAGATTATTTTACACTACCTAGATGCCAATAAATGAAACTCAAACCATTTCCTTAGGGTCTGGGACCAGCTGATGTCTTTTGCAGACTCCTAATTCCCCAGGGAAGATCTGTGCAAGTGCTTTTCTCCTTCTTTTTCTGTCATATGCTGCTCTTTACTGAGCTGGGAACGGGGCGTGGTTTGGCTGCCACTACCTCCTGCAAATTAATGCCTATTAATGCATTCCTACAAACTCCATTTCATGTCTAATTTTAATAGAATCTGCTTCAAATACAGTAAAATCTCAATTAGCCCAGATACTTTTGGGAAGGTAATGGACAGTACCGATGCTCATAAAAGCTGGAGAACAGCCCTAATGGGAATAGAAGTGGTAGGACACTCTAGATTCAATAAACGATTTCACAAATCACTTCTAGTCTATAGCTAAGTAAAGGAAATATGGAGACGTCAGTGCAGCAGAGAGGATAGAAGAGTGGAGGAGCTTGAGATTTGAAACATTCCCATGCCCCCGGTTTTCTGACCAGGAGAAAGTCACCTTTAATATCTCAATCTTCCTATCTATACAATAGACAGTATAACACAGGCTCATGTTTGCTAAACCCTGAGATTAGACAAGAAGGGTAGTAAATATGGACAATCTACTTTGACTTAAATTGAGCTTTAAAACCCCCCATTTTAAATAGCTATCTAATGCTGATTATATACCTTTATATATATTTCATAATAGCTTTTAAGAAATACATGGCATGGCCTTTATTTATGATTTAATTGTGCTGGTGTCACCCGTGACGTGATTTAATTTGAATTATAACTCCAGTGGGAAATTGGCGCGTCACCTCAAAGTCAGGCGAAGTCTTCAGGGGACACTATAAGAGAGAGGCAATCTGGGAGGGAGATTTCAGAGCTGTGGTAAAATTGATGAGATTTGATATAGTGACTGGAGCTAAGTGACATATTTTACTACCCGCACTGGTCAATAATGATCTATAGGGGCCCAATTCTGAAACTTTCTCTTTTTTTTTTTTTCTTGTCTTCTCATATGATGCAGCCTGACCTCCAACTGTCTTATCCTTTATTCCATGAGAATCTCCAGCCTAATTTTCACTACCAATACTTTTATTGTACAGTTCACTAACCTGAAAAAATAAGCTTCCACAAAGTAAGTAAAATAAGAACTTTTGTGCATCTCTGATAAAGAATAAAAAAAGGGCAGAAAGAGTCAGAGTTGTCTGCTGTTACTCAGCCAACTAACAGGCAGTCAGAAACAAATGGAAATAAAATACCTTTTAGACTACATCAATATATTCAATAAATACGGAAATTTGTCTTCTTTCCATCCATTGATAGGCACCCAAGAAAGATTTAAGAGAAAAAAAAATTAGAGACCGCTTGAAGACATTAAAAAGGCAAAATTTTAGTAACACTCTATTGCCAGTTATAGCTATGTTATTCGCCTTCTTATCGCTGTTCTTTGCCTATAAATTCTTAAGAATCAAATATTTCAGAAAGAGGCCTGGCCTAAATATAGTTAAAATGCTGAATGACTGGAAGTGAGCCCAAGAAAAGGAGTCTTTGCTTCATTTCTGCTTGAATGGGTCACTCAAGACAAAGGCTGGCAAAGCATGCAGCTGTGACACGCAATGCTTTTTTTTGTTCACAATTCCATTATTTGTTCTGGCATTTATAAGACGTATTCTTTACATATATCTGGGGACATATAAAACATATGAATCTACAAGTATTATAAATCTCATTAGACTACTTCCTTGGAAGAAAACTCCTTACATTCCTCACAATAGCTGTTCTGTACGGCAGAAATGGAGGAAGCAGAAAGGCTTCATATTGGGCAGACCAATGGAAGGAGGAAATTCCAACAGTTGGGTCCACCACACTCCAGCAGGTTGGAAGAAACAACACTCAGGCTAGACCATAATTCTAACTGGGGAACTAGAGGCAGGAATGAAACTAGTAAACCCACTCTCCCCACAACTATAATGTTTGAATACTATGACTAGGAAGCATCCCTGCACAAGCTCTGGGTGATTCCTCTGGCTTAGCAACACTCTTCAGAAAAACCAGCCGAAGAAGCAAAGTGATTACTATTGTCTCTAGATGTACATCAGTCAGGAGAGGTAATTGTTCCAATTATCGTTGTTTCTAACAATGTGACAAGTCACTGCAAATACACTTCATATTTAGTATTCATTTTATATTTGTAAATATCTTAGGAGAATGTTGGACTAAAAAAAATTGTTATAAAATGATACAGTATTTCAAAAATTGTCTGTTGTCATCTTTGAATGACAATGTTTCTTAATAATCTATAATATGTTTCTAATGCCTGTAATGTCCAGGCATGTGTTAATCTTTTATTAAACTTCTTAAACATCACCTTTTTTTAAAAATCTGAGCTGAGTAAGACCATGGGAATTATAAGGACTAGAGAGAAAGGGATGAGGAAACTCACTGATTTAATTAAGTAGCATTCTAAATGTCTTCAGCAATTTCTCACAGTAGTAAAGGCATTAAAAGAAATGCCAAGACTTGAAATTTGCTGACTGTGCCACACATCAACAACAGATAACTTAGGAAAAAAAGGTTTTATTTAATTTTTTTCTTACACAAAAACACAATAACACAGTGAGATGTTATGCGTGGTGTAATACTGGAAAGTTTGAAGAAAGTAGGACTACTTAATCAGTCAGATAAGGTACTGATGGATGAAGTACAATGTGCTGCTCTTGCAGAAAACAGGAGACAAGTTACCACATCAAACTCAACTCTCTCACACTGTGGCACAAGAACATGATTAATAGGTTTGGTCAAAATATTTATATTTAAAAATATTAATTTGCTTCTTCCCAAGAGGTTCTCTAAGCCTTAATGCATTGCTATTTTTATTTCTTCGATTCATATCCTGGTAATTCTAAACAAACACACGCGTGCACATTTACAGCCAATCTAAACATCCATTAAACCCACATATTGTGTAACCCTTTGCTTCCTTTTCCTATCCATCTTATCGTTTGAATCCATGATCTGGGGACACGTCTGACCTGCTTAACGGTGAAGCACCTATTTCCAATTCTGGAGCGTTCAAACATGAGGAATAACCCAGTACTGCTCTTACATAGTATTTGTGCAAACAACTTCTACCTGAGAAGGATGGCACGCAGTTAGATTTGGAGGCACACGTTGCTGTTTTCAAGTAGCTAGCAGAGAGACAAACAATATGGAAAAAGGCAGGAAACACATGCTGCCCTTGTGTGATTATCCTCCAGTCACGCTGGGTTTCTGGTGATTCCAAACTAAGATGCCTGAGCTTGTTTCCCCATGAAGAGACTACTGAGTTTGTGGACTTCTCAAGTGGGATATCTGGATAGAGCTGCAAGCACAGTCCTGAGGCTGGCTGCTTCAGAGAGTTGCCAACCTCAGACCAAACTGGGGTGATTTCAATGCGTTCATTCGTTCTCCACCACAGCGTCTGCCCTCTTTTCAGTCAGCTAAAACTTGGCACCTCTACGTGCCAGCTTTGTGTCATCCAATAGACAAGAACTGTCCCACCACAGCCCTATTTAGTCTCTGATACCACTCTGAATGACATCCTTGGGAAAGCGGCCAAACCCAGAGGGCCATGGTGTAAAACATAACCTAGAGATTTTTAAATCCTCTCATTCAAATGAAAAGTGGATTAAGGATTATCCTGGGCAGTTAGATAGATATTGGTTCTAATAGTATTCATAGAATTATCACGAAATAAGTGCAATTGCATTATGTAAAAGATAGCAGTTCCAAATCAAGTGGCATGTTATGTATCAAATCACATCAAAACCGAGCTATAAACATTTCTACAGCAGGGAATCCTGTTGGGTGCAGCCAGCAGCTCACCTTTGTATCAATTTATGAGTTCTTTAGTGAGACTCCTCACAGAAGATTTTCACCAAGAGGCCTCAGAAAACCAAGTGTCTGAGCCCGTTTCTGTTGCATCATACACATCCCACCAAGGCCAGAATGACAGAGAACAAGCCCAAGAACACAACAAAATGATTTCCATACCAGATTTCTATCTGGTGTCTGTCTACTGCATGCTTAAACCTTACACAGGGTGACTTCATTTTTTTTACTCAAGCTATAATCTACCTGTTACCAATGGAAAAAATTATTTTAATGCATTGAGTCAACTCCTTTGCTGTATCTCTAAAATAGTCTTCTGAGATGCACATGAACCTTATCACATGCTCATTTTATCTTCCATTTTTGGTAACTGCTCCTAATGGGTCTACTTTGGAAAACAGCAGCCTCCTCCTATGGGCTCCACTTTTCAGGGCAGTGAGAACAAACAGTCTCTCAGCAGTTTCCAAGTTTTCCACAACACTGGCGTAGCCAGGCGTGCTGACAGGGTTTGGGAGCAGTGGTGTGCGCCGCAGCTTGACAAAAGATGCACAAGCGAGCTTCCTGGCTGAAGGCTTGCAGAGCCTTCTTTTTTTCCCCTCCTCAAGCAGAGTGGCAGGATGATGGAAAGGCATGACGGCCTTGCTCTGCATCACGTCACTCACTGAGCTGAGGGACAATGAACAGCAAAGTCCCTAAAAACTGCCTTTCCCCTCCAGTTGGTTTCTCCTCCCACCTGAGAGCCTGTCCCAAGCCCTCTCAGAGGTCTGTAACACCAAACACAGCAGAGTGCCGTGCCTGTGCCCGCCTCCCTGGCTCCCAGAGGCAACCTAAAAAGGAGGAATAAGTTGCATGTGCAAGATCCTTGGGAATCTTTATAATGTATAGAGATGCACAAAAGGATTTGTTCCTGATTTGCTAGGTTGTAGAGATTTAATAAATATATTTGGAACCGGCATCTTTTGAGCTGCGTGAGGGCATTTTGGGTTTGGGGGTTCTTTTTGTTAGAGGATTAGTGGGGTTAATGATACTGCAAATGCAGTTAATTCTCTACCGTCAGAGGGCACAATGGCTTGCAAAGGGCCCTGTGAAAGCATCTGCCCAATTTCCTGGTTAAGAGCTGTACCACTCTTGTCCCGTCCATCACTCTCCATTGATGTTACTGGAGGTTTTCCACTACCTGGGGTATCCCTCTGCCTCGGGAGACAAGGAAATCTCTTGAAATGAGAATATAAAGTGCAAAACCAGTTCTACTCAAATTGCCCAGGTTTTGAGGACTGCTTTTGTGATAGAGCAGGTTGGAAACTTGTGCCCATGAGGCATGGCAGCAGGGAGGAAGAGGAGCAGCTTCCCACCACATGGCCACCCTGCTTCACGTGCCACTGCTGCAACACGGAGAGACTCCTTCGTGGCTTGAGGAGGTATTAAAAAGGAACAGAAAGGAAACAAATCACACAACCTAGTCTGACAAAAACACGTGGGCCTGGCTTAGGTCCAGCACCACTAATTGAGGTTGATCTCACTGATATGAGGTGGGGTGTAGGTGTCAAGGTCTTCAAGCAGAAAAGTCTCTAGAACAGTAGAATGTTAATGGCCTATTCAGAAATAGCAGTAGAGATTGGGTTAACTATGAAAATACTTTAAGCCGTCTCCACCTTGCAAAAATTTAATCCTTATTTTTATGACAAAAGACTTTCTCAGCTGCAAGTGTCAGTAACGCATTCCTCACTCCAGGTATTTATCTAGTATAATTAAGTGTGGAGTAGAGTATAACACTGCTGAAATGCAATATAAATTAATTCTGCATTCATAATGCGTAGACACAAGAGAGTATATTCATTACTCTTCAATTTTTTAAGCATATTTCGGCATTTTTCTGCAACAATCTCTTACTTCCCTGGTTCTTTGCCTGAAAAGTAACATCCAACTAGCCATTTATAAATGTTTTCTATCTATAGCATTGTTATAACCCTATATATCTTCCCCATTTCCATGATGCATACAGTATATATTTTCTGCTTGGTAGGAAAACAGATGAGCAATGCTTTTGCTGCTGCAGCTGTTGATTATGCAGAAGAGAGGTTGCTACAATTTTCCTGAAAGGAGCTTAGCAAGGTGTTTTTTTTGGTGGGTTTTTTTGTTGTTGGTGGTGGTTCTTTGGGTTTTTTTTTGGTTTTTGTTTTTTTTTTTGAGGCCTGCCTTTTCAGCCAGCAACTCACTCAGCACCTTGACCCCATAAAATCTCATTTGCTCAGGCTGTTTTTAGGCACAGTGCTTAATCCTGGTCTTAGGACGTTTCTAATTACTGAATGAGGGGCAGTGTGTGACAGGCTTATAGTTTATTATACTAGGGGGGGCCAAGTTGTAACAACATTTTGGGTCAGGCCAGGTCTCAAGAGATCATTAAAATCTGAAGTAGGCCACTTGACAGTAAATACCAGTGCAGAAATGAAATGGATTCCTTTAGTTCTGAAAGAAAACAAAGCCAACTCATTAGCTAGCTGCCCAGACTGATTTCATACAGCATTATTATTCTTCTTTTATCTAGCACAACAATGTGTTTTGATATTTACTGGTTGTTAGCAAAGACCAAGGAAGGATACTTTCATGTACTGGTGGAAATCATGCTCTGGATAGTGATAAAGCATTTATTTTCTGTTTCATGTTTTTAAACAAAAATGACCAAAAAAAGAAAAGGGAAGAAGGGGGGAAAAAAAGAAGAAAAAAAGATCTGCTTCATGAAAGATAAGGACTGATGAACTGGCTTCTAAACACAGAATCTTTGATCCTTTGCCCAGATTTTTATTAAATTTGCTGAGATCAGCATTTTGCATCCCCTTTCCAGACAGATCCTCTGAATTGCACGAGACAGTAGTAAGCATATATTTACAGCAACTCCTAAGACATTAAGTAAACACACCTTGGGGCTCGTCACTGTTGCTTCTGTGCTTCTCTGATGTCACGGGGTTAACCAGGGCAACTAAAAACTCTATCTCTGCTGGTTACAAAGAGAGTGTCTTAAGCCTGAAATTTAGAGGTATGTGCAGAAATACAGATTATTTTCATTAATGTATTCATGTTTCCTAACTTATAATTTCCATAAGTTTCTAAACCCAAAAAAATATGCACAAATACATATTTGAAGACTATGCTACCAGAAGGCAGATAAAATGGGCCTAAGTTAACAAAACAACTTTGCTTTATCCCTTAGCCACATCTGAAAGCTCTAAATTGGAAAGTAAATAAATGGGGAGAGGCATAAAGGACTGGACTGAGCCATGAGGTTTGCATCTAGATATGAATTCTCTCCAAGTTGCCGAAAGTGAATCAAGAATGGATTTTTTAAATTCAATTTAGAGAAATAAGGCTAGGAAGCCTTGCCAGGGTCATATACCGGAAAGCTACTTACTCAAAATAAAAGTGCCCCTTCAAATACAATTTGGTTGGTATTAAGGTAATTAACTCATCCTTCCCTCCTCAGTCTTCCCTTTCCTCACAGGCATTTTTCCGCTTTCTTTTATCTGTGCCTTCACCTTCCAGCTGCCATAGTCACGTTACAGTGCATTCCTTGGCAGCTGCTTCTTCCATGGATGATTTCTACCCATTGGTGAGCTTGCAGCCACCTCTCACCTCCTGATGTCAGCTCTCTGGGGTTCAAGGACCTTCTTCATCACCCTGCACAACAATGACTTCATTTATGCGTAGGCTCAGTGAACACAAACAATTGTCCAGTGATAAATCATTACTGCCACAGGAGACGGCTCCAGTGGGATGACCCAACATAACACCTCACCAGTATCAGATGGGGAAGCCTGTCTCTGCCTGCCACCTCTCCTCTCCATCCCTGCTCCCACTGCTTGGCTGGTGCCTCCATCACCTGTTTGGCCTGTGTTTTAGCTGAGAAGTGGAATGGGAGTAAGTGGCTGGAGGACGGTGGGAAGGCAAAGGAAGGAGAGCAAGCTGACAGGCAGCAGCACTGACCCATGAGACAGATGGAGCAGTAACCTTGCACAGGAAAACAGACATTGGGAAATCAGATCGCCTTCTTTTTTTTTTCTCAGAGGCCTAAAATTAAAGGATCTGGAAACACACAAAGCTCCGCATAAGTGAGAAATCAAATCAATGGAACAAAGCCAATTTAAAATAACTAAGTAGGTTTGGTCCCTAAAGCTCACGAGTTATTGGCATGAAGTCTCTCTCCCCATCCTTTTTATTTTCCTAAGGATCAATTCCACTGCCTTATTCTGCATCACTTTTGCACTGGTACACTCCAAGGTCCCCTTGCAGAGTAAGACCTGGCAGACACTGAAACCGAGAAACCTTCTTTTCGTTCTCATGGTTTATCTTCCAAGTGGGGCAGCGGGCTCTTTCAGTGCCAAAGAGAAAATATTAATCTAATCCAGGAATGCACTGAAGCTCTTGGCATGTCTACTGCAAACCTGGCTGAACTCAGTCACAAATCAGGGAATTGCCTGTTTTTCCTGTCCACAAGTACAGTACAAGTGATTTAGACACTGTGTATAACTCTCTTATGGGTGACAAAGTAGCCAACCTTTCCTAAGACTACAAAGAGTTAACCTCGGCCAGCAAGGAGAGGAGGTGGAGAAAGCAAAAGACAGCTCATAGGGTGGAATTAAACCCCTGTGCTATTAAAACTGGCAAGGTCAGTATTGCTGCTTGCTGAGCTCATACCAAGCCCTAGATTTTGCAAGCATTTTCCATGACCTTGTCTAATCCAAGCAAGGTGCTCCTGTAGTTTGTCACACTTGTATAGAAAGAGACTGGGAGTGAAAAGGAGGAGAGGGAGGGAGGAGAGGGAGCGAGAGCTTGAGCCTCACCCTGAAAAGGATTACAGCACGTGCAGTTTTATTTCATGGTCTGCCAAATGCCCCTTGCTGTGTCTCTGAATGGAAAATGGGATAGAAGAGTGAGCTGGAATTTACAGAGCCTTTGAAAAGCAACTGGTGTCAGCATGTGCTCCAAATATGCCAAGTACTTCTTTCAATAGAGAGAAGGCCTCTTTCTGGTTTTATGGGGCACATGACAGTAGGCAGAAGACAACAAACATTGCCCTGCTGTGACCCCAGCAGAGAGAGAAATCTTCCCACATCTCCTCACCTACAAGGGCAACAGGAGGAAATATGATCACAGCTATTTTTGTCCTGTGTGCATCTCATGGCAGCGCTGTAGCCAACATCTGCTAAATACAGCTTCAAAATGCATCTTTCTTGGGCAAGACAGGAAGGTAATGTAGCTTGCTGGGTTCCTGCTGGGTGCTTGGCTCCCCCAAGGTAGTGGGTCTGGGTTGTGTCCCCATTTTTTTTTCAACAACTGCAAGGGATAGAATTTTTTTGGTTCTTAAGGTGAAATGTTTGTCTCACAACCCTGCAACCTAGGGTTTCCAGTACCAGCTCTGAGAGATGAGAGCTGGCAGCAGGAACATCACATCCATTGTATGGGCATCCCACGTACCACAGCTGTGACCTGAGGTGGACCACATGGGTGGAAAGTGTCCCAGTGGGTTTGGATATGCTTTCAGCCAAACAGAACCTTATACAAGATGTGCAAAACAACACGTATAAGTACCCAGTGGTTCCTGCTAGAAGACAAAGCCCAGTCTAATGGAAGTGCCGAGAGCTGTAAGAGGAGGTGAGCTTTGGGGTGGCTGCTAGCCAGTAGAGGAATTCTGGTGGAATGATACCCATGTGTTTTAGAGGGAGGTTATATGTTATTATTGCTTTTCCTCATGAGCTTTGTTTATTGTTTTTGGAATGGGATAAAGAGAAGAAAATTTGGACTTAAAAATAACTTACATGGCCTGATGTACAAAGATAATATACATGACAGCATAAGACACAGATTACAGGAACACACAAATATATATTTAATTATGTATTATTTTTAGATGCATAAAAAATATGGAGAGCTTGCTTCTCCAAGCAGGGGAGGAACTGTGCTCGGGAGTGGTCTCCAATTTCAATAAAAATAAAAGTGATGTTCACCCTTTGCACAAGGCTTGTAACACTCCCTTTTTGCTTGAAGGAGAGTCAGGCATAGGCTGACTCCTGACAATACTTGGCTGGATGGTGGCTCAGCTCTTAGATTTCAAGATCCAAGCCCTGAGCAAAGCATGTCCTTCTTCCTACCGGCCTAAAAGGGACACGCAGTGAGAAACTCTCCTCTTTGTAGCAGCTCCCTGTTTCTACGGCAGTTGCTGAGATCTTAAGATCTTTAAAGAATGTCACTTTAGATGATTCACTTTCAATTCCAGCAGGCCTAAATGCAAAGCTGAAAGGGACATGCATGTGTGTGTGCATATGTACATATTTGTGATCCATGGCAGCCTTGATTTACATTGTTTTACAGAACAAAAAGTTTGGATGCTCCTTATCCAAGCAGAGATGTTAAATGCCAAAGCACCGGTGATGTTCCTAAAAGTAAGTATACTTCAGGAGATGAACAGGCTGATATTCTTCTAGCAGTTTCAGATTCCTCACACTATTCACAGTGTAGCTGTAAGTAAGGCATGTATGTCAATGCACAAAAATAACTTCCCTGTGAAGAAAGAGGAGGAGGGTGAACAAAGGAGACACATAGGTAAGAGAAAACACTTTCATCTCAATTGTTTTATTTTTCTCACCTTATCTTACCAAAAAACAGAATGTTTTGGATCAAAACAGAGAAGTTTCTGTAAAAATGGAAAATACTAACTGAAAGCTTCAAGTGACTGAAAGTAGTGTCTTGTAACATAAACTGCAAGGCCACTTCCGTTCTAGCATTGGGCAGGTCTGTGTCAGCAACCTGTCCTTGAGAGAGATCCTGCTCTGTAACCATCCAACAGGCAAACTACCATATGCAAGGATATGAAAACGCCACATTGCTAGGGTTTAAGTTCCTAAAATCATAGTCACAAAGAGGGGAAAATAACATTTCAAACTACTGGGGACTTGCAATACTTTTCCCACTGAAAACTGTTTATAAATAAGTCATTCTTTTCTATTTGCATTGAGACTCAGCTTCACTGAGAAACAATGATAGGGAGTGTGTTCAGTAGAGTAGCTGTGTTGTTATAATTGGAAACAAATACTGGTGAAAATGGATCTAAAGAGGCTTGTGTTTCACTTGGCAAAATTTCGACTTCAATGAAATGTGATATTGCAGTACTTTGCAATAGGCCAGACTAGAATTAGAGTGTGAAAGAATCAAATGGGGAGGTAGATATGCCTGAAGGTGGTCTTCACACATTCCATACTAACATTTTCCTTGTCTGTCCCCTTCTGTATTTAAAGTACAGCTTCAACTGTATCTGATCCTAACAGAACACTACCGATACTCTCGTGCCGTTTGTTCAAAATACGGAGTGTGAAGGGACAAAATTTCAAGTAAAAGTTAATGATGATGATGACAGACAGACTTGACACCTAAAAGTGCAACAGCATCCTACAAGACCTTTACTGTCTAGTTTTGCAGGGTTAAGCTCTGTCAGCCTACTTAAAATGTGAAGTTTCTCCGCATAGGGCGGGGTTGCTATGATCAGAGCATAGGAAACTGCTCACTGTGCCATCTGCATCGGTAACACATTTTACAAAACATCTTACATTTAGTTCTGTTTCATATAGATGTGGATGTTACATAGGTAGCCATGTACTGTATACACGGCTAAGCAAATATACATGTACAGCATATTAATTTCTTATCTACACCTTCCACTTTGTTATGTGGAACAGGACACAGGCAAAACATCAATCTGAGCTTGAAGTGAAAACGTGTTTTTCTTACAGCTATGTCCTTCCTCTTCACCATAATGCAGCCTTGAAACTTTCAGGTCTGAAGAAAAACATCCTCAAATCTAGTGTGTTTTAGTATCTGGCTACCAGCAGCCCACACGAATTCAAGCTGTGAGCTTCTCAAAGCCCACTGAAAGACAGCTCTCCAGTTATTTCCAGCAACTTTAGAGGGGGACACATGCCAGGTTTAGATGAGTTCAGAGTCCCCCCACGTGGGACCACCATGTAGAGCACTTCCACAGTCTTCCCTTTGTGACTTTCTCTCCATAACATAACCTGGTCTAGACAGAACTGAGCTAGAAATTCCCATCTCACCACTCCAGACAGGCGGTATTTATGATCACCTTCAATGTAATGCTAGCTTGAGACCTCTGAGTAAATGAATTAGCATGGCTAAAGCTCTGCTGAGAGCTTGCTACGCTCCAGTCAGGCTCGCTCAGTTTCTGTGAAAAAAACCTTGCTTTCCAGAAAAATCCTCGTTTGTCAACGGATAATAAAATCTAAGTCATAAACCACACCAGGCGGGGGTTAGGGTGGAGGATGCTCGATGGGGTGTCAGAGAATTGCCTGCCTGCTAGGCCCCTCCTGTCAGGCTTTTTGCTGATCCTGCTTGAATTTGGAAGGGGAGGAGCGGGGAGGAGCAGGGAGGATGGGGGAAAACATTTTTCCTCTGTGGCAGGCAGGGCGCTGCGAAATCACGCTGTTTGTATAGGAAACCCAACCTGAGCAAAACAAAACCACAATCAGGCAGCTTTTCCTCATTTAAAGGGGCTCAACTTCTTTTGTGACAAGAAATAGACCTCGTGTAACACTGAGGCACGGGTAGCTTTTGTCTCTGCTGGCTGATCCAGTTCTTGTGTTGGTTAGGGCTGTGTTGGCTAGTCTGTTTTGTTGCTCCATTCCTACAAGGCATGAGTGCATAGTCCAGGCTGAGCCTGTTGTTTCAGCCTGTTGTTTCAGCATCCTGAGGGGACTATTCCAGATGCACAGCCTCAGCCAGAAGATGAAAGCTTGACCGATAGGATTTAACAAGTGACAAGCGGGAGCCCAAATTCTCCCTCCTTCTCCTCTCCCCTCCCTCATTTATTTCTTTCTGGAGGCTTCCAGCAAGAAGGGATTATTGGAGTAGGATTTTGGGAGGCACCTGACATACAATAACTTTTACAACACAAGCCTAGGCTGACAACCAGCAGCCCTTCACTGCCTGGGCTCCACAAATACTGCCAAATAAAAGTAAACCGCTCACCCCAGTAAACGGTTTGATCTTTATGAGTTTTCAGAGCCATTCCCCATAAACCTAGGGGCTCTCTGGGACTAAGGGAGAGCTTGATTGCACGAGGTCGAGAAGTCAGCTGGAGCCAGAGGACGCTTGGCACCTCGCAGGGTCAGACCCTTCCCATGCTGGGCCCAGCAGAGCCAGGTGATTTGCCATTGACCCCAGCGGTGCCACCGTCTCACCACAAGGTCGACTACAGCCTGTGGTAGAGGTCCAGATGACCAAAGCAACGCCAGGTTGTATGTGGAAATAAGCCAGATCCCAGGGTTCATTATCCTTTGCAAATTGCAGGGTAGTGGGGAGGCAAAAAAAAAAAAAAAAAGGAACAGGAACCCTGACCACTTTCAACAGCAGCAGGGCAGTATTTAATTTTCAATCAAATACCTAAAAAAAATACTTCAAAGGGCATTTAAGCTGACAGTTTTATTTTCTCATGTAGTAGGAGGAAAGATGAATAAGCAAAGAGTCAGATCTTTCTCAAAATAATTGCAGCCTTGACATATCTAAATTAGTTTGTAAAAGAAAATTCAGGGGCAGTTGATCTTTTTAATTAGAGATGCACCAGGACTGTAATACCCAGTTACTCAAAGGCAGCCTGGAGCTACTAAAATAAAATAAAACAAATCTTCCTTCTTCTCCAGTGAATTCAGAACATACTCCCCTCCCTCTCCCCTTTCCCCATTTTGAGTAAAAGTCATAACAAATACCTTCAGTTTGGAGGGGGAAGGGAAGAAATGTCTATTAAAAACATGTCATGAGTTCCTCCTCCCACCTTACATGTTTCATTGTGTTTATGATGGATTGCACTGTCGTACATGTAATAGGTTTTGTTACAAATGACTGAGAAAACAAGTAACTCCACATTTAAAAAAGCATTACTTAAACACTATTAAAAAGCTTTGATGTTGGGGGTTTTTTCCAGAGGAAAATAAGCAGTATTCTTTCTGACTAGGCTTGTAGATGGCCCTTCACTGCAATAATTTTTACTTGCAGTACTCGGCCTCCTCTGTCCAGAACACTCCATGTGCTCGGGAGAGGAGCCTCTGCCTTGGGGAACTCAGAGCCCAAATAAGGGGGAAAAGAAACCCAAGGGGCAGGATAAGAAAAATGCAGGGCTGAGGAGCCTCAGGTCACCTGAGTTCACACAGAATATCATTGCCTGGCATGTGCCCACGCATTGGCCTGTGGCAGAGCTTTACCTTTATGTGGTAGACAGGTACAGGGAGCCCCCGGTGGTGTAGAGGAAAACACACTGCACTGTCACTGCAGAGACCCGGGTTCGATTCCCGGTCGGGGCCCCTCCCCGGGCAGATGGAGCTCGTTAGCCCTGTAAGGCAATCCATCTACGTCCTGAGGACCTCGCTGCCACCGTCCAAGCGTGCTTGGCCCCGGCAGATGAACCTCAGGATTAAAGGGTGGGCTCAGTTCCGCGCACACTGTGTCTCACCTAAAAAATCCAATGCGCAGGCTGG